>NW_027326085.1:0-73382 GCF_048594095.1 Paramormyrops kingsleyae
GTGCCTCCATTCACTTAACATTGGCGACCTCACTGACTTTGAGGGCCAATAAAAACTCTTCTATGAGGTGTACATGCATGAAACTTTACAGGTGTGTTTGTCCATGTCCCTAGTGTATGCAGGAGAAAATCCAGCCGTCTCTATCACACGGCTGAGGGTGCAGGTGCCTTCGTGTGATTTGCGGGCCTTTGGTGAGGGCTGCGCTCGTAAAAGTTCAGTACGTGATTTCCCAATTTGCCTTGCTCCACCGTGCCAAATTTCAGACTTCTAGCTCACACGGGCCGGCCGTGAGACCACCAGACACTAAAGGGTTAATAAAAACCATCCCGTGTGGCATAGACCCCCCAAATTTTGGTCACTGGTGCAGACCACCCTCCCCTATCATTGTCCCAAATTTCAGTCCTCTAGCTCAAAGGGAACTGCAGTTATGAGCTGATTTCCAAGAGAGGCCCCTCTCGGCTGCAGCAAGCTTTCAGTATGGGGTTGTGGGTCTAGGCACACACAGGCATTTTTTGGCCAGACAGAGGAAATCGCAGTCAAAATATGCTCCTCCGATTTGAAAGCTAAATTAATCAATTAAAGAAGCATAATCGTCACAGACATGTTATGGGTGATTTACAGAGCAGACGGTCTAGTTTCAGGAACACTTTGAACCATCTTCCTAGGCCACTCCTACATGGAGTTATGGCCTGTCAAATGACAGGTGGGGTGCCTCCATTCACTTAACATTGGCGACCTCACTGACTTTGAGGGCCAATAAAAACTGTTCTGTCATATCTAGAGTCATGAAACTTGGCACACTTGTCCAGAGACATATCTAGTTTATGCGTGCCAAATCTCAGGCCCCTAGCTCATACGGCTGCGCCGTGGCGCCCCCTGAAGGTAGTTTGAGGCCTAGTCAAAGAGATGCAGCCTCTCACATTTAAAGCCTGTTAGAATCTAATTAAGAAGGCATAATTTTAATGGACATGTATTGGGTGATTTAAAGAGCAGACTGTCTAGTCTCAGGAACATTTTGAATCATCTTCCTAGGCCACTCCTACACTTCAAATGACATACGCGGTGCCTCCATTCACTTAACATTGCCGACCTCGCTGAATCTGAGGGTCGATTAAAACTGTTCTGTAAGAGCTGCGTTCTGGAAACTCGGCACGCTTGTCCGGACGCACGTCGAGTTTACGCGTGCCGAATTTCAGAATCCTAGCTCGTAGGGCTCCGTCGTGACGCCCCCTCATGTTTGTTTGAGGCCTAGTCAGCCCTCAGGCCTGTGAACCTAGAATGAGGTAGTCCGTAATGCCTATATAGGGGATGCGGCTTGAGCGCCTAAAAGGGATTTAAATGTAAACGTACATGGCCCCCAAACGTGTTATGTATGTGCTGCTTTCTTGAAACTTGGCAGGTCAATTCATACTTATATCGAGTATGAGCACGCCGAATTTCAGAGCCCTAGCGCGTACGGTTAGGCCGTAGCGGCCGGTCAGCTTCGTTTGAGGCCTAGTTTTTAATGTCTCCATTGACTTAACATTGCCTATGTTAGCAAATTTAAAGGTCCACTGCGGCTCAGTGGTAAGGGCTGCGCTAATGAAACTTGGCACACTTATTCATACCAGTAAGTAGTTTATCTGTGTGAAATTTCAAGCCCCTAGCCCACACGGTTCAGCTGCAGGACCCCCTCAGGTTACCCGCCACTTTAGCGCTTAAAAGCGATTTAAAATGTATACCTACATGGCCCGCAAACTTGTCCTGTATGTGCTGCTTTCTTGAAACTTGGCACGTCAATTCATACTTGTATCTAGTATGAGCACGCCGAATTTCAGAGCCCTAGCTCGTACGGTTCGGCCGTAGCGGCCGGTCAGCTTCGTTTGAGGCCTAGTTTTTAATGTCTCCATTCGCTTGCATTGCCTAACTTGGCAAACTCTAAAGCCCACTGCGGCTGAGTGGTAAGAGCTGTGCTAATGAAACTTGGCACACTTATTCATACATGCAACTAGTTTATCTGTGTGAAATCTCAAGCCCCTAGCCCACACGGTTCAGCTGCAGGACCCCCTCAGGTTACCCGCCACATTAGCGCTTAAAAGCTAATTAAAATGTAAAACTACATGGCCCCCCAAACTTGTTCTGTATGTGCTGCTTTCTTGAAACTTGGCACGTCAATTCATACTTGTATCTAGTATGAGCACGCCGAATTTCAGAGCCCTAGCTCGTACGGTTCGGCCGTAGCGGCCGGTCAGCTTCGTTTGAGGCCTAGTCTGATTTCTTCCCATTGGCATATATTGCCTAAGTTAGCAAACTCTAAAGCCCACTGCGGCTGAGTGGTAAGAGCTGCGCTAATGAAACTTGGCACACTTATTCATACCTGTAACTAGTTTATCTGTGTGAAATTTCAAGCCCCTAGCTCACACGGTTCAGCTGCCGGACCCCCTCAGGTTACCTGCCACTTTAGCGCTTAAAAGGGATTTAAAATGTAAACCTACATGGCCCCCACACATGTTCTGTGACTGCTGCATTCTTGAAACATGGCAGGTTAATTGATACTCATATCTAGTATGTGCACGCCGAATTTCAGAGCCCTAGCTCGTAGGGCTCTGCTGTGACGCCCCCTCATGTTTGTTTGAGGCCTAGTCAGCCATCAGGCCTGTGAACCTAGAATGAGGTAGTCCGTAATGCCTATATAGGGGATGCGGCTTTAGAGTCCATAATGAGACAGTCCGTAATACCTATCTATGAGATGTGCCTCTGCCCAGCCTGCCCCTATTGGTGAAGACACAGGTATCGGCACACTGATTTATTCGTCCATCTAGTTTATCTGTGTTGCCTTGACAACGGTGACCTGCTGATCTCAGTGACCAATGACATTCAGACTAAGGGAATCCGAAATCCCTATGCTTAAAATAATTATATTTTGAAAGTAAAACAATATTTGATTGTAATGTGGAGCATGTGTGCTTTGACATGAATTTTTGAATCGTCCACTTAGCTTTCTCCTCTGTGGACTTGTGACGTTTTAAAGTTTACCAGGCTGTTTCTGTCAAGCCTACACTAAGGCAGCATATTACTTGCAGCGCCACACCCTCTCTCCACAGAGTGTTACTTTTTTGTATCGATTTGCGCTGAGAGACGTGCCGTTGCCTAGGCAACCGCCAGCTGCCACTCTCAGTGACCGTTAATATTCCCAGTTACCGTATCCGTAATCCCTATGCCTGAAATCACTTTTTTCTTTGGAAGTGAATAACTTTACTTCTGTCAGGTCTGCACCTATGATACTGTAAACACTTCACTGGGTATGTGTCGCGCATCTCCTCACCAAATTTCAGCCCCCTAGGTCACAGGGTTCAGCCAAAAGACCCCCTCAAGTGACCTTGCCCCTTTTCCCCTTAAAGGCCTATTAAAACGTAAGTTCACAGGTCCAGCAGACATGTTCTCTAAGAGCTGCGGTCACGAAACTCGGGACTTTGGTTCATACAAATACGTAGTACGTGCGTGCCGAATTTCAGACCGCTGGCTCGTATGGGTGGGCCGTGACCCCCCCTCTAGGTCAGTTTGAGGCCTATTCGGAAGAAATGCGGCCGCTCACCATAAAAAGACAGGCTGTAATCAAATTAAGGAGGCATAATCGTAACAGACATGTATCGGGTGATTTAAAGAGCATACTGTCTAGTTTCAGGAAGACTTTGAACGGTCTTCCTAGGTCACTGCTACACAGAGTTATGGCCTGTCAAATGACAGGTGGGGTGCCTCCATTCACTTAACATTGGCGACCTCACTGACTTTGAGGGCCAATAAAAACTCTTCTATGAGGTGTACATGCATGAAACTTTACAGGTGTGTTTGTCCATGTCCCTAGTGTATGCAGGAGAAAATCCAGCCGTCTCTATCACACGGCTGAGGGTGCAGGTGCCTTCGTGTGATTTGCGGGCCTTTGGTGAGGGCTGCGCTCGTAAAAGTTCAGTACGTGATTTCCCAATTTGCCTTGCTCCACCGTGCCAAATTTCAGACTTCTAGCTCACACGGGCCGGCCGTGAGACCACCAGACACTAAAGGGTTAATAAAAACCATCCCGTGTGGCATAGACCCCCCAAATTTTGGTCACTGGTGCAGACCACCCTCCCCTATCATTGTCCCAAATTTCAGTCCTCTAGCTCAAAGGGAACTGCAGTTATGAGCTGATTTCCAAGAGAGGCCCCTCTCGGCTGCAGCAAGCTTTCAGTATGGGGTTGTGGGTCTAGGCACACACAGGCATTTTTTGGCCAGACAGAGGAAATCGCAGTCAAAATATGCTCCTCCGATTTGAAAGCTAAATTAATCAATTAAAGAAGCATAATCGTCACAGACATGTTATGGGTGATTTACAGAGCAGACGGTCTAGTTTCAGGAACACTTTGAACCATCTTCCTAGGCCACTCCTACATGGAGTTATGGCCTGTCAAATGACAGGTGGGGTGCCTCCATTCACTTAACATTGGCGACCTCACTGACTTTGAGGGCCAATAAAAACTGTTCTGTCATATCTAGAGTCATGAAACTTGGCACACTTGTCCAGAGACATATCTAGTTTATGCGTGCCAAATCTCAGGCCCCTAGCTCATACGGCTGCGCCGTGGCGCCCCCTGAAGGTAGTTTGAGGCCTAGTCAAAGAGATGCAGCCTCTCACATTTAAAGCCTGTTAGAATCTAATTAAGAAGGCATAATTTTAATGGACATGTATTGGGTGATTTAAAGAGCAGACTGTCTAGTCTCAGGAACATTTTGAATCATCTTCCTAGGCCACTCCTACACTTCAAATGACATACGCGGTGCCTCCATTCACTTAACATTGCCGACCTCGCTGAATCTGAGGGTCGATTAAAACTGTTCTGTAAGAGCTGCGTTCTGGAAACTCGGCACGCTTGTCCGGACGCACGTCGAGTTTACGCGTGCCGAATTTCAGAATCCTAGCTCGTAGGGCTCCGTCGTGACGCCCCCTCATGTTTGTTTGAGGCCTAGTCAGCCCTCAGGCCTGTGAACCTAGAATGAGGTAGTCCGTAATGCCTATATAGGGGATGCGGCTTGAGCGCCTAAAAGGGATTTAAAAGTAAACGTACATGGCCCCCACACATGTTCTGTGACTGCTGCATTCTTGAAACATGGCAGGTTAATTGATACTCATATCTAGTATGTGCACGCCGAATTTCAGAGCCCTAGCTCGTAGGGCTCTGCTGTGACGCCCCCTCATGTTTGTTTGAGGCCTAGTCAGCCATCAGGCCTGTGAACCTAGAATGAGGTAGTCCGTAATGCCTATATAGGGGATGCGGCTTTAGAGTCCATAATGAGACAGTCCGTAATACCTATCTATGAGATGTGCCTCTGCCCAGCCTGCCCCTATTGGTGAAGACACAGGTATCGGCACACTGATTTATTCGTCCATCTAGTTTATCTGTGTTGCCTTGACAACGGTGACCTGCTGATCTCAGTGACCAATGACATTCAGACTAAGGGAATCCGAAATCCCTATGCTTAAAATAATTATATTTTGAAAGTAAAACAATATTTGATTGTAATGTGGAGCATGTGTGCTTTGACATGAATTTTTGAATCGTCCACTTAGCTTTCTCCTCTGTGGACTTGTGACGTTTTAAAGTTTACCAGGCTGTTTCTGTCAAGCCTACACTAAGGCAGCATATTACTTGCAGCGCCACACCCTCTCTCCACAGAGTGTTACTTTTTTGTATCGATTTGCGCTGAGAGACGTGCCGTTGCCTAGGCAACCGCCAGCTGCCACTCTCAGTGACCGTTAATATTCCCAGTTACCGTATCCGTAATCCCTATGCCTGAAATCACTTTTTTCTTTGGAAGTGAATAACTTTACTTCTGTCAGGTCTGCACCTATGATACTGTAAACACTTCACTGGGTATGTGTCGCGCATCTCCTCACCAAATTTCAGCCCCCTAGGTCACAGGGTTCAGCCAAAAGACCCCCTCAAGTGACCTTGCCCCTTTTCCCCTTAAAGGCCTATTAAAACGTAAGTTCACAGGTCCAGCAGACATGTTCTCTAAGAGCTGCGGTCACGAAACTCGGGACTTTGGTTCATACAAATACGTAGTACGTGCGTGCCGAATTTCAGACCGCTGGCTCGTATGGGTGGGCCGTGACCCCCCCTCTAGGTCAGTTTGAGGCCTATTCGGAAGAAATGCGGCCGCTCACCATAAAAAGACAGGCTGTAATCAAATTAAGGAGGCATAATCGTAACAGACATGTATCGGGTGATTTAAAGAGCATACTGTCTAGTTTCAGGAAGACTTTGAACGGTCTTCCTAGGTCACTGCTACACAGAGTTATGGCCTGTCAAATGACAGGTGGGGTGCCTCCATTCACTTAACATTGGCGACCTCACTGACTTTGAGGGCCAATAAAAACTCTTCTATGAGGTGTACATGCATGAAACTTTACAGGTGTGTTTGTCCATGTCCCTAGTGTATGCAGGAGAAAATCCAGCCGTCTCTATCACACGGCTGAGGGTGCAGGTGCCTTCGTGTGATTTGCGGGCCTTTGGTGAGGGCTGCGCTCGTAAAAGTTCAGTACGTGATTTCCCAATTTGCCTTGCTCCACCGTGCCAAATTTCAGACTTCTAGCTCACACGGGCCGGCCGTGAGACCACCAGACACTAAAGGGTTAATAAAAACCATCCCGTGTGGCATAGACCCCCCAAATTTTGGTCACTGGTGCAGACCACCCTCCCCTATCATTGTCCCAAATTTCAGTCCTCTAGCTCAAAGGGAACTGCAGTTATGAGCTGATTTCCAAGAGAGGCCCCTCTCGGCTGCAGCAAGCTTTCAGTATGGGGTTGTGGGTCTAGGCACACACAGGCATTTTTTGGCCAGACAGAGGAAATCGCAGTCAAAATATGCTCCTCCGATTTGAAAGCTAAATTAATCAATTAAAGAAGCATAATCGTCACAGACATGTTATGGGTGATTTACAGAGCAGACGGTCTAGTTTCAGGAACACTTTGAACCATCTTCCTAGGCCACTCCTACATGGAGTTATGGCCTGTCAAATGACAGGTGGGGTGCCTCCATTCACTTAACATTGGCGACCTCACTGACTTTGAGGGCCAATAAAAACTGTTCTGTCATATCTAGAGTCATGAAACTTGGCACACTTGTCCAGAGACATATCTAGTTTATGCGTGCCAAATCTCAGGCCCCTAGCTCATACGGCTGCGCCGTGGCGCCCCCTGAAGGTAGTTTGAGGCCTAGTCAAAGAGATGCAGCCTCTCACATTTAAAGCCTGTTAGAATCTAATTAAGAAGGCATAATTTTAATGGACATGTATTGGGTGATTTAAAGAGCAGACTGTCTAGTCTCAGGAACATTTTGAATCATCTTCCCAGGCCACTCCTACACTTCAAATGACATACGCGGTGCCTCCATTCACTTAACATTGCCGACCTCGCTGAATCTGAGGGTCGATTAAAACTGTTCTGTAAGAGCTGCGTTCTGGAAACTCGGCACGCTTGTCCGGACGCACGTCGAGTTTACGCGTGCCGAATTTCAGAATCCTAGCTCGTAGGGCTCCGTCGTGACGCCCCCTCATGTTTGTTTGAGGCCTAGTCAGCCCTCAGGCCTGTGAACCTAGAATGAGGTAGTCCGTAATGCCTATATAGGGGATGCGGCTTGAGCGCCTAAAAGGGATTTAAATGTAAACGTACATGGCCCCCAAACGTGTTATGTATGTGCTGCTTTCTTGAAACTTGGCAGGTCAATTCATACTTATATCGAGTATGAGCACGCCGAATTTCAGAGCCCTAGCGCGTACGGTTAGGCCGTAGCGGCCGGTCAGCTTCGTTTGAGGCCTAGTTTTTAATGTCTCCATTGACTTAACATTGCCTATGTTAGCAAATTTAAAGGTCCACTGCGGCTCAGTGGTAAGGGCTGCGCTAATGAAACTTGGCACACTTATTCATACCAGTAAGTAGTTTATCTGTGTGAAATTTCAAGCCCCTAGCCCACACGGTTCAGCTGCAGGACCCCCTCAGGTTACCCGCCACTTTAGCGCTTAAAAGCGATTTAAAATGTATACCTACATGGCCCGCAAACTTGTCCTGTATGTGCTGCTTTCTTGAAACTTGGCACGTCAATTCATACTTGTATCTAGTATGAGCACGCCGAATTTCAGAGCCCTAGCTCGTACGGTTCGGCCGTAGCGGCCGGTCAGCTTCGTTTGAGGCCTAGTTTTTAATGTCTCCATTCGCTTGCATTGCCTAACTTGGCAAACTCTAAAGCCCACTGCGGCTGAGTGGTAAGAGCTGTGCTAATGAAACTTGGCACACTTATTCATACATGCAACTAGTTTATCTGTGTGAAATCTCAAGCCCCTAGCCCACACGGTTCAGCTGCAGGACCCCCTCAGGTTACCCGCCACATTAGCGCTTAAAAGCTAATTAAAATGTAAAACTACATGGCCCCCCAAACTTGTTCTGTATGTGCTGCTTTCTTGAAACTTGGCACGTCAATTCATACTTGTATCTAGTATGAGCACGCCGAATTTCAGAGCCCTAGCTCGTACGGTTCGGCCGTAGCGGCCGGTCAGCTTCGTTTGAGGCCTAGTTTTTAATGTCTCCATTCGCCTGCATTGCCTAACTTGGCAAATTCTAAAGCCCACTGCGGCTAAGTGGTAAGGGCTGCGCTAATGAAACTTGGCACACTTATTCATACATGAAACTAGTTTATCTGTGTGAAATTTCAAGCCCCTAGCTCACACGGTTCAGCTGCCGGACCCCCTCAGGTTACCTGCCACTTTAGCGCTTAAAAGTGATTTAAAATGTAAACCTACATGGGCCCCACACATGTTCTGTAACTGCTGCATTCTTGAAACTTGGCAAACTTGTCCGGACATACGTCCAGTTTATGCGTGCCGAATCTCAGACCCCTAGCTCGTAGGGCTCTGCTGTGATGCCCCCTCATGTTTGTTTGAGGCCTAGTCAGCCATCAGGCCTGTGAACCTAGAATGAGGTGGTCCGTAATGCCTATATATGGGATGCGATTTTAGAGTCCAATACGAGACAGTCCGTAATACCTATCTATAAGATGTGCCCCTGCCCAGCCTGCCCCTATTGGTGATAACACAGGTACTGCAGCTTGAGCAATAAAGTCCGTAATATATATATATCTCTATAGTATGATAGTCCATGATACGTATATGATCTGGCTTTACTACCCATACTGAGCATTAGGTCAGCCTGCCCCCACTGGTGAACACATAGGTACTGCAGCTTGAGCAATAAAGTCCGTAACATATATATATCTCTATACTATGATAGTCCATGATACGTATAGGATCTGGCTTTACTAGCCTGCCCCCACTGGTGAAGACAGGTACTGCAGCTTGAGCGATAAAGTCCGTAACATATATATCTCTAAAGTATGATAGTCAATGATACGTATAGGTCCTGGCTTTACTAGCCTGCCCCCACTGGTGAAGACAGGTACTACAGCTTGAGCGATAAAGTCCGTAACATATATATATCTCTATAGTATGATAGTCCATGATACGTATAGGATCTGGCTTTACTACCCATACTGAGCATTAGGTCAGCCTGCCCCCACTGGTGAAGACACAGGTACTGCAGCTTGAGCGATAAAGTCCATAACATATATATATCTCTATAGTATGATAGTCCATGATACGTTTAGGATCTGGCTTTACTACCCATACTGAGCATTAGGTCAGCCTGCCCCCACTGGTGAAGACACAGGTACTGCAGCTTGGGCATTAAAGTCTGTAATATATATATATCTCTATAGTATGATAGTCCATGATACGTATAGGATCTGGCTTTACTACCCATACTGAGCATTAGGTCAGCCTGCCCCCACTGGTGAAGACATAGGTACTGCAGCTTGAGCAATAAAGTCTGTAATATATATATATATCTCTATTGTATGATAGTCCATGATAAGTATATGATCCGGCTTTACTACCACAATTATATAATCCGGCTTTACTACCTATGTCATTGGGAACAATAGGTAAGTCTGCCCTCTGTTGGTGAAGACACAGGTACTGCAGCTTGAGCAATATAGTCCGTAATATATATATATATATCTCTATAGTATGATAGTCCATGATACGTATAGGATCTGGCTTTCCTACCCAAACTGAGCATTAGGTCGGCCTGCCCCCACTGGTGAAGACATAGGTACTGCAGCTTGAGCAATAAAGTTCGTAACATATATATATCTCTATAGTATGATAGTCCATGATACGTATAGGATCTGGCTTTACTACCCATACTGAGCATTAGGTCAGCCTGCCCCCACTGGTGAAGACATAGGTACTGCAGCTTGAGCAATAAAGTCTGTAATATATATATATCTTTATTGTATGATAGTCCATGATAAGTATATGATCCGGCTTTACTGCCACAATTATATAATCCGGCCTTACTAACTATGTCATAGGGAACAATAGGTAAGTCTGCCCTCTGTTGGTGAAGACACAGGTACTGCAGCTTGAGCAATATAGTCCGTAATATATATATATATCTCTGTAGTATGATAGTCCATGATACGTATATGATCTGGCTTTCCTACGCATAATGACCATTAGGTCAGCCTGCCCCCACTGGTGAAGACATAGGTACTGCAGCTTGAGCGATAAAGTCCGTAACATATGTATATCTCTATAGTATGATAGTCCATGATACGTATATGATCTGGCTTTCCTACGCATAATGAGCATTAGGTCAGCCTGCCCCCACTGGTGAAGACATAGGTACTGCAGCTTGAGCAATAAAGTCTGTAATATATATATATCTTTATTGTATGATAGTCCATGATAAGTATATGATCCGGCTTTACTGCCACAATTATATAATCCGGCCTTACTAACTATGTCATAGGGAACAATAGGTAAGTCTGCCCTCTGTTGGTGAAGACACAGGTACTGCAGCTTGAGCAATATAGTCCGTAATATATATATATATCTCTGTAGTATGATAGTCCATGATACGTATATGATCTGGCTTTCCTACGCATAATGAGCATTAGGTCAGCCTGCCCCCACTGGTGAAGACATAGGTACTGCAGCTTGAGCGATAAAGTCCGTAACATATGTATATCTCTATAGTATGATAGTCCATGATACGTATATGATCTGGCTTTCCTACCCAAACTGAGCATTAGGTCATCCTGCCCCCACTGGTGAAGACATAGGTACTGCAGCTTGAACAATAAAGTGCGCAATATATATCATTTATTACGGCCTCCATATGTATAACTAAATGCTAAAAAGTTAGCGACATCGAATAAAGATAATAGACAATAAAGATTAAAAACAAAAAAATAAATGCACAAATACATCTGGCTATGCCTGCATACATGCATATGTAATGTACAGACATAAAAAACACAACATACTTAAAACAGTTGATCAAAAAACACTTTTGGTCATGTAAAACGAGCTGTCACTTTTTTGACAGCTATAACACTAAGTATAATGACTACTGTGGTAGTCCACGATAAATACAGGATCCGGCCTTACTACCATACCTATATAATCCGGCTTTACTGCCTATACCATAGAGACCAATAGCTCAGTCTGCCCTCTGTTGGTGAAGACAAAGGTACTGCAGCTTGAGCAATAAAGTGCGCAATATATATCATTTATTACGGCCTCCATATGTATAACTAAATGCTAAAAAGTTAGCGACATCGAATAAAGATAATAGACAATAAAGATTAAAAACAAAAAAATAAATGCACAAATACATCTGGCTATGCCTGCATACATGCATATGTAATGTACAGACATAAAAAACACAACATACTTAAAACAGTTGATCAAAAAACACTTTTGGTCATGTAAAACGAGCTGTCACTTTTTTGACAGCTATAACACTAAGTATAATGACTACTGTGGTAGTCCACGATAAATACAGGATCCGGCCTTACTACCATACCTATATAATCCGGCTTTACTGCCTATACCATAGAGACCAATAGCTCAGTCTGCCCTCTGTTGGTGAAGACAAAGGTACTGCAGCTTGAGCAATAAAGTGCGCAATATATATTACTTATTACGGCCTCCCTATGTATAACTAAATGATAAGATGTCACTTTTTTGACAGCTATAACACTAAGTATAATGACTACTGTGGTAGTCCATGATAAGTATACAATCCGGCTTTACTACCTATGCCATAGAGACCAATAGCTCAGTCTGCCCTCTGTTGGTCAAGACAAAGGTACTGCAGCTTGAGCAATAAAGTGCAGAATATATATTACTTATTACGGCCTCCCTATGTATAACTAAATGCTAAGATGTCACTTTTTTGACAGCTATAACACTAAGTATAATGACTACTGTGGTAGTCCATGATAAATACATAATCCGGCTTTACTACCTATGCCATAGAGACCAATAGCTCAGTCTGCCCTCTGTTGGTGAAGACAAAGGTACTGCAGCTTGAGCAATAAAGTGCACAATATATATTATTTATTACGGCCTCCCTAAGCATAACTAAATGATAAAACGTTAGCTACATCGATTAAAGATAATAGACAATAAAGATTAAAAACAAAAAAGTAAATGCACAAATACATCTGGCTATGCCTGCATACATATATATGTGATGTACAGACAGAAAAAACACAATATACTTTAAAAACTTGATCAAAAAACAATTTTGGCCATGTAAAACGGGCTGTGACATTAGCCTATGTTAAGCTACTACAAACCTTATTACTGAATTATAGAAGCCGTAATATATATGTCTGAGATAGGCCTGAGATAATGAGACATAGGTAATCCGTAATACATTTTTAAAAAATAAATACTGCCACCTGCAGTACAAAAACAGTTACTACGTAATAGGAATTACGTCCTTCTAATGAATTATAGGTATCCTGGCTTTTCGAACGTATGGGATTTTCCCATTGACGAGGCCAGGTTTCCTAAATTCAGGCCATAAAACTTAATACAGGCCAGGAAAAAAACCCGTCCCATACATTTTTTTTACAAAATGCGGAAAAAATAATAGGTATTCTGGACAGGCTCCTAACCCTAACCCTAACCCTAACCCTAACCCTAACCCTAACCCTAATTAGTGCCCTGGCCCTAACCATAGCTAAATATTACGGCCTCCCTAACGGTCCAGGCCACCATACCTATAATTCCGGCCGTAATCCCTACTTTTCTAGGTTAGTGGCTGAAGTACCACCGTTTGACCACTTGATGTCACCCTAGGACAAGGAACTGAATCTTTATTATTAGTTACAGCTTCACTACCTTCACTACACTCGATCTATAGGTATTCTGGTTTAGGTTATCTGTAATATGATACAGGACTTCTGGCCGTGCATAATACCTATTCTAAAATCTGGCCTAGGGTTACCTTCTTTAACAAATGCGTAATAATGCTAGGGAACTGGGACGCAAAACGCCGAAATCTATATGGCCTCGGTCAGCCTACTTATGTATTCTGCAATTAAGAATAGGGAATTGGGATTTTCTGGTTACAGCTTCACTACCTTCACTACAGTGGATCCATAGGTGTTCTGGTTTAGGTTATCTGTAATATGATATAGGACTTCTGTCCGTACATAAAGCCTATTTTAAAATCTGGCCTAGGGTTAGCCTAATTATATAATCTGCAATTAAGAATAGGGAATTGGCAATAAATGATTACAGCTTTACTACCTTCACTACAATGGATCCGTAGGTGTTCTGGTTTAGGTTATCTGTAATATGATATAGGACTTCTGTATGTACATAATGCCTATTCTAAAATCTGGCCTAGGGTTAGCCTAATTATGTAATCTGCAATCAAGAATAGGGAATTGGCAATTAATGATTACAGCTTTACTACCTTCACTACAATGGATCCGTAGGTGTTCTGGTTTAGGTTATCTGTAATATGATATAGGACTTCTGTACGTACATAATGCCTATTCTAAAATCTGGCCTAGGGTTAGCCTAATTATGTAATCTGCAATCAAGAATAGGGAATTGGCAATTAATGATTACAGCTTTACTACCTTCACTACAATGGATCCGTAGGTGTTCTGGTTTAGGTTATCTGTAATATGATATAGGACTTCTGTACGTACATAATGCCTATTCTAAAATCTGGCCTAGGGTTAGCCTAATTATGTAATCTGCAATCAAGAATAGGGAATTGGCAATTAATGATTACAGCTTTACTACCTTCACTACACTGGATCCGTAGGTGTTCTGGTTTAGGTTATCTGTAATATGATACAGGACTTCTGGCTGAACATAATACCTATTCTAAAATCTGGCCTAGGGTTACCTTGTTTAAGAAATGCGTAACATTGCCTAGGGAACTGGGACGCAAAACGCCGAAATCTATATGGCCTAGGGTTACCATATTGATATAATCTGTAATAACTGTTATAACATCTGGCCTATGGTTACCATATTGATGTAATTGGTAATAACTGTTAGGACATCTGTCGCATCAGTACAAATATAACCTGGGCTAAGGTTAGCCTATTGATGCAATCCATAATAACTGTTAGGGAATCTGGCCTAGGGTTAGCCTATTGATGCAATCCGTAATAACTGTTATGGAATCTGGCCTAGGGTTGCCATATTCATGCAATCCGTAATAACTGTTATGGAATCTGGCCTAGGGTTAGCCTATTGATGCAATCCGTAATGACTGTTATGATATCTGTTGCATAAGTCCAAATAATACCTCTTGTGACATCTGGCCTAGGGTTACCATATTGATGCAATCCGTAATAACTGTTAGGGAATCTGGCCTATGGTTAGCCTATTGATGCAATCCGTAATAACTGTTAGGGAATCAGGCCTAGGGTTAGCCTATTGATGCAATCCGTAATAACTGTTAGGATATCTGGCCTAGGGTTAGCCTATTGATGCAATTCGTAATAACTCTTAGGGAATCCGGCCTAGGGTTAGCCTATTGATGCAATTCGTAATATCTGTTAGGAAATCTGGCCTAGGGTTAGCCTATTGATGCAATCCGTAATAACTGTTAGGGCATCTGGCCTAGGGTTAGCCTATTGATGCAATCCATAATAACTCTTAGGGGGTCTGGCCTAGGGTTAGCCTATTGATGCAATCCGTAATAACTGTTAGGATATCTGGCCTAGGGTTAGCCTATTGATGCAATCCGTAATAACTGTTACAATATCTGTTGCATGTCCAAATAATACCTCTTGTGACATCTGGCCTAGGCTTAGCCTATTGATGCAATCCGTAATAACTGTTAGGGAATCAGGCCTAGGGTTAGCCTATTGATGCAATCCGTAATAACTGTTAGGATATCTGGCCTAGGGTTAGCCTATTGATGCAATTCGTAATAACTCTTAGGGAATCCGGCCTAGGGTTAGCCTATTGATGCAATTCGTAATATCTGTTAGGAAATCTGGCCTAGGGTTAGCCTATTGATGCAATCCGTAATAACTGTTAGGATATCTGGCCTAGGGTTAGCCTATTGATGCAATCCGTAATAACTGTTACAATATCTGTTGCATGTCCAAATAATACCTGTTGTGACATCTGGCCTAGGGTTAGCCTATTGATGCAATCCGTAATAACTGTTAGGGAATCAGGCCTAGGGTTAGCCTATTGATGCAATCCGTAATAACTGTTAGGGAATCTGGCCTAGGGTTAGCCTATTGATGCAATCCGTAATAACTGTTAGGATATCTGGCCTAGGGTTAGCCTATTGATGCAATCCGTAATAACTGTTACAATATCTGTTGCATGTCCAAATAATACCTGTTGTGACATCTGGCCTAGGGTTAGCCTATTGATGCAATCCGTAATAACTGTTAGGGAATCTGGCCTAGGGTTAGCCTATTGATGCAATCTGTAATAACTGTTAGGATATCTGGCCTAGGGTTAGCCTATTGATGCAATTCGTAATAACTCTTAGGGAATCCGGCCTAGGGTTAGCCTATTGATGCAATTCGTAATATCTGTTAGGAAATCTGGCCTAGGGTTAGCCTATTGATGCAATCCGTAATAACTGTTAGGATATCTGGCCTAGGGTTAGCCTATTGATGCAATCCGTAATAACTGTTACAATATCTGTTGCATGTCCAAATAATACCTGTTGTGACATTTGGCCTAGGGTTAGCCTATTGATGCAATTCGTAATATTTGTTAGGATCTCTGTTGCATGTCCAAATAATACCTGTTGTGACATGTGGCCTAGGGTTAGCCTATTGATGCAATCCGTAATAACTGTTAGGGCATCTGGCCTAGGGTTAGCCTATTGATGCAATCCGTAATAACTGTTAGGATATCTGGCCTAGGGTTAGCCTATTGATGCAATTCGTAATAACTCTTAGGGAATCCGGCCTAGGGTTAGCCTATTGATGCAATTCGTAATATCTGTTAGGAAATCTGGCCTAGGGTTAGCCTATTGATGCAATCCGTAATAACTGTTAGGATATCTGGCCTAGGGTTAGCCAATTGATGCAATCCGTAATAACTGTTATGATATCTGGCCTAGGGTTAGCCTATTGATGCAATCCGTAATAACTGTTACAATATCTGTTGCATGTCCAAATAATACCTGTTGTGACATTTGGCCTAGGGTTAGCCTATTGATGCAATCCGTAATAACTGTTAGGGAATCTGGCCTAGGGTTAGCCTATTGATGCAATCCGTAATAACTGTTAGGATATCTGGCCTAGGGTTAGCCTATTGATGCAATCCGTAATAACTGTTACAATATCTGTTGCATGTCCAAATAATACCTCTTGTGACATCTGGCCTAGGCTTAGCCTATTGATGCAATCCGTAATAACTGTTATGGAATCAGGCCTAGGGTTAGCCTATTGATGCAATCCGTAATAACTGTTAGGATATCTGGCCTAGGGTTAGCCTATTGATGCAATCCGTAATAACTGTTACAATATCTGTTGCATGTCCAAATAATACCTCTTGTGACATCTGGCCTAGGCTTAGCCTATTGATGCAATCCGTAATAACTGTTAGGGAATCAGGCCTAGGGTTAGCCTATTGATGCAATCCGTAATAACTGTTAGGATATCTGGCCTAGGGTTAGCCTATTGATGCAATTCGTAATAACTCTTAGGGAATCCGTCCTAGGGTTAGCCTATTGATGCAATTCGTAATATCTGTTAGGATATCTGGCCTAGGGTTAGCCTATTGATGCAATCCGTAAAAACTGTTACAATATCTGTTGCATGTCCAAATAATACCTGTTGTGACATCTGGCCTAGGGTTAGCCTATTGATGCAATCCGTAATAACTGTTAGGATATCTGGCCTAGGGTTAGCCAATTGATGCAATCCGTAGTAACTGTTATGATATCTGGCCTAGGGTTAGCCTATTGATGCAATCCGTAATAACTGTTACAATATCTGTTGCATGTCCAAATAATACCTGTTGTGACATTTGGCCTAGGGTTAGCCTATTGATGCAATTAATAATATCTGTTAGGATTTCTGTTGCATGTCCAAATAATACCTGTTGTGACATGTGGCCTAGGGTTAGCCTATTGATGCAATCCGTAATAACTGTTAGGGCATCTGGCCTAGGGTTAGCCTATTGATGCAATCCATAATAACTCTTAGGGGGTCTGGCCTAGGGTTAGCCTATTGATGCAATCCGTAATAACTGTTAGGATATCTGGCCTAGGGTTAGCCTATTGATGCAATCCGTAATAACTGTTACAATATCTGTTGCATGTCCAAATAATACCTGTTGTGACATCTGGCCTAGGGTTAGCCTATTGATGCAATCCGTAATAACTGTTAGGGAATCTGGCCTAGGGTTAGCCTATTGATGCAATCTGTAATAACTGTTAGGATATCTGGCCTAGGGTTAGCCTATTGATGCAATTCATAATAACTCTTAGGGAATCCGGCCTAGGGTTAGCCTATTGATGCAATTCGTAATATCTGTTAGGAAATCTGGCCTAGGGTTAGCCTATTGATGCAATCCGTAATAACTGTTAGGATATCTGGCCTAGGGTTAGCCTATTGATGCAATCCGTAATAACTGTTACAATATCTGTTGCATGTCCAAATAATACCTGTTGTGACATTTGGCCTAGGGTTAGCCTATTGATGCAATTCGTAATATTTGTTAAGATCTCTGTTGCATGTCCAAATAATACCTGTTGTGACATGTGGCCTAGGGTTAGCCTATTGATGCAATCCGTAATAACTGTTAGGGCATCTGGCCTAGGGTTAGCCTATTGATGCAATCCGTAATAACTGTTAGGATATCTGGCCTAGGGTTAGCCTATTGATGCAATTCGTAATAACTCTTAGGGAATCCGGCCTAGGGTTAGCCTATTGATGCAATTCGTAATATCTGTTAGGAAATCTGGCCTAGGGTTAGCCTATTGATGCAATCCGTAATAACTGTTAGGATATCTGGCCTAGGGTTAGCCTATTGATGCAATCCGTAATAACTGTTACAATATCTGTTGCATGTCCAAATAATACCTCTTGTGACATCTGGCCTAGGGTTAGCCTATTGATGCAATCCGTAATAACTGTTAGGGAATCAGGCCTAGGGTTAGCCTATTGATGCAATCCGTAATAACTGTTAGGATATCTGGCCTAGGGTTAGCCTATTGATGCAATCCGTAATAACTGTTACAATATCTGTTGCATGTCCAAATAATACCTGTTGTGACATCTGGCCTAGGGTTAGCCTATTGATGCAATCCGTAATAACTGTTAGGGAATCAGGCCTAGGGTTAGCCTATTGATGCAATCCGTAATAACTGTTAGGGAATCTGGCCTACGGTTAGCCTATTGATGCAATCTGTAATAACTGTTAGGATATCTGGCCTAGGGTTAGCCTATTGATGCAATTCGTAATAACTCTTAGGGAATCCGGCCTAGGGTTAGCCTATTGATGCAATTCGTAATATCTGTTAGGAAATCTGGCCTAGGGTTAGCCTATTGATGCAATCCGTAATAACTGTTAGGATATCTGGCCTAGGGTTAGCCTATTGATGCAATCCGTAATAACTGTTACAATATCTGTTGCATGTCCAAATAATACCTGTTGTGACATTTGGCCTAGGGTTAGCCTATTGATGCAATTCGTAATATTTGTTAGGATCTCTGTTGCATGTCCAAATAATACCTGTTGTGACATGTGGCCTAGGGTTAGCCTATTGATGCAATCCGTAATAACTGTTAGGGCATCTGGCCTAGGGTTAGCCTATTGATGCAATCCGTAATAACTGTTACAATATCTGTTGCATGTCCAAATAATACCTCTTGTGACATCTGGCCTAGGCTTAGCCTATTGATGCAATCCGTAATAACTGTTAGGGAATCAGGCCTAGGGTTAGCCTATTGATGCAATCCGTAATAACTGTTAGGATATCTGGCCTAGGGTTAGCCTATTGATGCAATCCGTAATAACTGTTACAATATCTGTTGCATGTCCAAATAATACCTCTTGTGACATCTGGCCTAGGCTTAGCCTATTGATGCAATCCGTAATAACTGTTAGGGAATCAGGCCTAGGGTTAGCCTATTGATGCAATCCGTAATAACTGTTAGGATATCTGGCCTAGGGTTAGCCTATTGATGCAATTCGTAATAACTCTTAGGGAATCCGGCCTAGGGTTAGCCTATTGATGCAATTCGTAATATCTGTTAGGAAATCTGGCCTAGGGTTAGCCTATTGATGCAATCCGTAATAACTGTTAGGATATCTGGCCTAGGGTTAGCCTATTGATGCAATCCGTAATAACTGTTACAATATCTGTTGCATGTCCAAATAATACCTGTTGTGACATTTGGCCTAGGGTTAGCCTATTGATGCAATTCGTAATATCTGTTAGAATTTCTGTTGCATGTCCAAATAATACCTGTTGTGACATGTGGCCTAGGGTTAGCCTATTGATGCAATCCGTAATAACTGTTAGGGAATCAGGCCTAGGGTTAGCCTATTGATGCAATCCGTAATAACTGTTAGGATATCTGGCCTAGGGTTAGCCTATTGATGCAATTCGTAATAACTCTTAGGGAATCCGGCCTAGGGTTAGCCTATTGATGCAATTCGTAATATCTGTTAGGAAATCTGGCCTAGGGTTAGCCTATTGATGCAATCCATAATAACTGTTAGGATATCTGGCCTAGGGTTAGCCTATTGATGCAATCCGTAATAACTGTTACAATATCTGTTGCATGTCCAAATAATACCTGTTGTGACATCTGGCCTAGGGTTAGCCTATTGATGCAATCTGTAATAACTGTTAGGGAATCTGGCCTAGGGTTAGCCTATTGATGCAATCCATAATAACTCTTAGGGGGTCTGGCCTAGGGTTAGCCTATTGATGCAATCTGTAATAACTGTTAGGATATCTGGCCTAGGGTTAGCCAATTGATGCAATCCGTAATAACTGTTATGATATCTGGCCTAGGGTTAGCCTATTGATGCAATCCGTAATAACTGTTACAATATCTGTTGCATGTCCAAATAATACCTGTTGTGACATTTGGCCTAGGGTTAGCCTATTGATGCAATTCGTAATATCTGTTAGGATTTCTGTTGCATGTCCAAATAATACCTGTTGTGACATGTGGCCTAGGGTTAGCCTATTGATGCAATCCGTAATAACTGTTAGGGCATCTGGCCTAGGGTTAGCCTATTGATGCAATCCGTAATAACTGTTAGGATATCTGGCCTAGGGTTAGCCTATTGATGCAATTCGTAATAACTCTTAAGGAATCCGGCCTAGGGTTAGCCTATTGATGCAATTCGTAATATCTGTTAGGAAATCTGGCCTAGGGTTAGCCTATTGATGCAATCCATAATAACTGTTAGGATATCTGGCCTAGGGTTAGCCTATTGATGCAATCCGTAATAACTGTTACAATATCTGTTGCATGTCCAAATAATACCTCTTGTGACATCTGGCCTAGGGTTAGCCTATTGATGCAATCCGTAATAACTGTTAGGGAATCAGGCCTAGGGTTAGCCTATTGATGCAATCCGTAATAACTGTTAGGATATCTGGCCTAGGGTTAGCCTATTGATGCAATCCGTAATAACTGTTACAATATCTGTTGCATGTCCAAATAATACCTGTTGTGACATCTGGCCTAGGGTTAGCCTATTGATGCAATCCGTAATAACTGTTAGGGAATCAGGCCTAGGGTTAGCCTATTGATGCAATCCGTAATAACTGTTAGGATATCTGGCCTAGGGTTAGCCTATTGATGCAATCCGTAATAACTGTTACAATATCTGTTGCATGTCCAAATAATACCTGTTGTGACATCTGGCCTAGGGTTAGCCTATTGATGCAATCCGTAATAACTGTTAGGGAATCTGGCCTAGGGTTAGCCTATTGATGCAATCTGTAATAACTGTTAGGATATCTGGCCTAGGGTTAGCCTATTGATGCAATTCGTAATAACTCTTAGGGAATCCGGCCTAGGGTTAGCCTATTGATGCAATTCGTAATATCTGTTAGGAAATCTGGCCTAGGGTTAGCCTATTGATGCAATCCGTAATAACTGTTAGGATATCTGGCCTAGGGTTAGCCTATTGATGCAATCCGTAATAACTGTTACAATATCTGTTGCATGTCCAAATAATACCTCTTGTGACATCTGGCCTAGGGTTAGCCTATTGATGCAATCCGTAATAACTGTTAGGGAATCTGGCCTAGGGTTAGCCTATTGATGCAATCCATAATAACTCTTAGGGGGTCTGGCCTACGGTTAGCCTATTGATGCAATCCGTAATAACTGTTAGGGAATCTGGCCTAGGGTTAGCCTATTGATGCAATCTGTAATAACTGTTAGGATATCTGGCCTAGGGTTAGCCAATTGATGCAATCCGTAATAACTGTTATGATATCTGGCATAGGGTTAGCCTATTGATGCAATCCGTAATAACTGTTACAATGTCTGTTGCATGTCCAAATAATACCTGTTGTGACATTTGGCCTAGGGTTAGCCTATTGATGCAATTCGTAATATCTGTTAGGATTTCTGTTGCATGTCCAAATAATACCTGTTGTGACATGTGGCCTAGGGTTAGCCTATTGATGCAATCCGTAATAACTGTTAGGGCATCTGGCCTAGGGTTAGCCTATTGATGCAATCCATAATAACTCTTAGGGGGTCTGGCCTAGGGTTAGCCTATTGATGCAATCCGTAAT
This sequence comes from Paramormyrops kingsleyae, assembly GCF_048594095.1. Lineage (NCBI taxonomy): Eukaryota > Metazoa > Chordata > Actinopteri > Osteoglossiformes > Mormyridae > Paramormyrops > Paramormyrops kingsleyae. Next base: position 22,152 of record NW_027326085.1, read on the forward strand.
AACTGTTAGGGAATCTGGCCTAGGGTTAGCCTATTGATGCAATCTGTAATAACTGTTAAGATATCTGGCCTAGGGTTAGCCAATTGATGCAATCCGTAATAACTGTTATGATATCTGGCCTAGGGTTAGCCTATTGATGCAATCCGTAATAACTGTTAGGGAATCAGGCCTAGGGTTAGCCTATTGATGCAATCCGTAATAACTGTTAGGATATCTGGCCTAGGGTTAGCCTATTGATGCAATTCGTAATAACTCTTAGGGAATCCGTCCTAGGGTTAGCCTATTGATGCAATTCGTAATATCTGTTAGGATATCTGGCCTAGGGTTAGCCTATTGATGCAATCCGTAAAAACTGTTACAATATCTGTTGCATGTCCAAATAATACCTGTTGTGACATCTGGCCTAGGGTTAGCCTATTGATGCAATCCGTAATAACTGTTAGGATATCTGGCCTAGGGTTAGCCAATTGATGCAATCCGTAATAACTGTTATGATATCTGGCCTAGGGTTAGCCTATTGATGCAATCCGTAATAACTGTTACAATATCTGTTGCATGTCCAAATAATACCTGTTGTGACATTTGGCCTAGGGTTAGCCTATTGATGCAATTAATAATATCTGTTAGGATTTCTGTTGCATGTCCAAATAATACCTGTTGTGACATGTGGCCTAGGGTTAGCCTATTGATGCAATCCGTAATAACTGTTAGGGCATCTGGCCTAGGGTTAGCCTATTGATGCAATCCATAATAACTCTTAGGGGGTCTGGCCTAGGGTTAGCCTATTGATGCAATCCGTAATAACTGTTAGGATATCTGGCCTAGGGTTAGCCTATTGATGCAATCCGTAATAACTGTTACAATATCTGTTGCATGTCCAAATAATACCTGTTGTGACATCTGGCCTAGGGTTAGCCTATTGATGCAATCCGTAATAACTGTTAGGGAATCTGGCCTAGGGTTAGCCTATTGATGCAATCTGTAATAACTGTTAGGATATCTGGCCTAGGGTTAGCCTATTGATGCAATTCGTAATAACTCTTAGGGAATCCGGCCTAGGGTTAGCCTATTGATGCAATTCGTAATATCTGTTAGGAAATCTGGCCTAGGGTTAGCCTATTGATGCAATCCGTAATAACTGTTAGGATATCTGGCCTAGGGTTAGCCTATTGATGCAATCCGTAATAACTGTTACAATATCTGTTGCATGTCCAAATAATACCTGTTGTGACATTTGGCCTAGGGTTAGCCTATTGATGCAATTCGTAATATTTGTTAAGATCTCTGTTGCATGTCCAAATAATACCTGTTGTGACATGTGGCCTAGGGTTAGCCTATTGATGCAATCCGTAATAACTGTTAGGGCATCTGGCCTAGGGTTAGCCTATTGATGCAATCCGTAATAACTGTTAGGATATCTGGCCTAGGGTTAGCCTATTGATGCAATTCGTAATAACTCTTAGGGAATCCGGCCTAGGGTTAGCCTATTGATGCAATTCGTAATATCTGTTAGGAAATCTGGCCTAGGGTTAGCCTATTGATGCAATCCGTAATAACTGTTAGGATATCTGGCCTAGGGTTAGCCTATTGATGCAATCCGTAATAACTGTTACAATATCTGTTGCATGTCCAAATAATACCTCTTGTGACATCTGGCCTAGGGTTAGCCTATTGATGCAATCCGTAATAACTGTTAGGGAATCAGGCCTAGGGTTAGCCTATTGATGCAATCCGTAATAACTGTTAGGATATCTGGCCTAGGGTTAGCCTATTGATGCAATCCGTAATAACTGTTACAATATCTGTTGCATGTCCAAATAATACCTGTTGTGACATCTGGCCTAGGGTTAGCCTATTGATGCAATCCGTAATAACTGTTAGGGAATCAGGCCTAGGGTTAGCCTATTGATGCAATCCGTAATAACTGTTAGGGAATCTGGCCTACGGTTAGCCTATTGATGCAATCTGTAATAACTGTTAGGATATCTGGCCTAGGGTTAGCCTATTGATGCAATTCGTAATAACTCTTAGGGAATCCGGCCTAGGGTTAGCCTATTGATGCAATTCGTAATATCTGTTAGGAAATCTGGCCTAGGGTTAGCCTATTGATGCAATCCGTAATAACTGTTAGGATATCTGGCCTAGGGTTAGCCTATTGATGCAATCCGTAATAACTGTTACAATATCTGTTGCATGTCCAAATAATACCTGTTGTGACATTTGGCCTAGGGTTAGCCTATTGATGCAATTCGTAATATTTGTTAGGATCTCTGTTGCATGTCCAAATAATACCTGTTGTGACATGTGGCCTAGGGTTAGCCTATTGATGCAATCCGTAATAACTGTTAGGGCATCTGGCCTAGGGTTAGCCTATTGATGCAATCCGTAATAACTGTTAGGATATCTGGCCTAGGGTTAGCCTATTGATGCAATTCGTAATAACTCTTAGGGAATCCGGCCTAGGGTTAGCCTATTGATGCAATTCGTAATATCTGTTAGGAAATCTGGCCTAGGGTTAGCCTATTGATGCAATTCGTAATAACTCTTAGGGAATCCGGCCTAGGGTTAGCCTATTGATGCAATTCGTAATATCTGTTAGGAAATCTGGCCTAGGGTTAGCCTATTGATGCAATCCGTAATAACTGTTAGGATATCTGGCCTAGGGTTAGCCAATTGATGCAATCCGTAATAACTGTTATGATATCTGGCCTAGGGTTAGCCTATTGATGCAATCCGTAATAACTGTTACAATATCTGTTGCATGTCCAAATAATACCTGTTGTGACATTTGGCCTAGGGTTAGCCTATTGATGCAATCCGTAATAACTGTTAGGGAATCTGGCCTAGGGTTAGCCTATTGATGCAATCCGTAATAACTGTTAGGATATCTGGCCTAGGGTTAGCCTATTGATGCAATCCGTAATAACTGTTACAATATCTGTTGCATGTCCAAATAATACCTCTTGTGACATCTGGCCTAGGCTTAGCCTATTGATGCAATCCGTAATAACTGTTAGGGAATCAGGCCTAGGGTTAGCCTATTGATGCAATCCGTAATAACTGTTAGGATATCTGGCCTAGGGTTAGCCTATTGATGCAATCCGTAATAACTGTTACAATATCTGTTGCATGTCCAAATAATACCTCTTGTGACATCTGGCCTAGGCTTAGCCTATTGATGCAATCCGTAATAACTGTTAGGGAATCAGGCCTAGGGTTAGCCTATTGATGCAATCCGTAATAACTGTTAGGATATCTGGCCTAGGGTTAGCCTATTGATGCAATTCGTAATAACTCTTAGGGAATCCGGCCTAGGGTTAGCCTATTGATGCAATTCGTAATATCTGTTAGGAAATCTGGCCTAGGGTTAGCCTATTGATGCAATCCGTAATAACTGTTAGGATATCTGGCCTAGGGTTAGCCTATTGATGCAATCCGTAATAACTGTTACAATATCTGTTGCATGTCCAAATAATACCTGTTGTGACATCTGGCCTAGGGTTAGCCTATTGATGCAATCCGTAATAACTGTTAGGGAATCTGGCCTAGGGTTAGCCTATTGATGCAATCTGTAATAACTGTTAGGATATCTGGCCTAGGGTTAGCCTATTGATGCAATTCGTAATAACTCTTAGGGAATCCGGCCTATGGTTAGCCTATTGATGCAATTCGTAATATCTGTTAGGAAATCTGGCCTAGGGTTAGCCTATTGATGCAATCCGTAATAACTGTTAGGATATCTGGCCTAGGGTTAGCCTATTGATGCAATCCGTAATAACTGTTACAATATCTGTTGCATGTCCAAATAATACCTGTTGTGACATTTGGCCTAGGGTTAGCCTATTGATGCAATTCGTAATATCTGTTAGAATTTCTGTTGCATGTCCAAATAATACCTGTTGTGACATGTGGCCTAGGGTTAGCCTATTGATGCAATCCGTAATAACTGTTAGGGAATCAGGCCTAGGGTTAGCCTATTGATGCAATCCGTAATAACTGTTAGGATATCTGGCCTAGGGTTAGCCTATTGATGCAATTCGTAATAACTCTTAGGGAATCCGGCCTAGGGTTAGCCTATTGATGCAATTCGTAATATCTGTTAGGAAATCTGGCCTAGGGTTAGCCTATTGATGCAATCCATAATAACTGTTAGGATATCTGGCCTAGGGTTAGCCTATTGATGCAATCCGTAATAACTGTTACAATATCTGTTGCATGTCCAAATAATACCTGTTGTGACATCTGGCCTAGGGTTAGCCTATTGATGCAATCTGTAATAACTGTTAGGGAATCTGGCCTAGGGTTAGCCTATTGATGCAATCCATAATAACTCTTAGGGGGTCTGGCCTAGGGTTAGCCTATTGATGCAATCTGTAATAACTGTTAGGATATCTGGCCTAGGGTTAGCCAATTGATGCAATCCGTAATAACTGTTATGATATCTGGCCTAGGGTTAGCCTATTGATGCAATCCGTAATAACTGTTACAATATCTGTTGCATGTCCAAATAATACCTGTTGTGACATTTGGCCTAGGGTTAGCCTATTGATGCAATTCGTAATATCTGTTAGGATTTCTGTTGCATGTCCAAATAATACCTGTTGTGACATGTGGCCTAGGGTTAGCCTATTGATGCAATCCGTAATAACTGTTAGGGCATCTGGCCTAGGGTTAGCCTATTGATGCAATCCATAATAACTCTTAGGGGGTCTGGCCTAGGGTTAGCCTATTGATGCAATCCGTAATAACTGTTAGGGAATCTGGCCTAGGGTTAGCCTATTGATGCAATCTGTAATAACTGTTAGGATATCTGGCCTAGGGTTAGCCAATTGATGCAATCCGTAATAACTGTTATGATATCTGGCCTAGGGTTAGCCTATTGATGCAATCCGTAATAACTGTTACAATATCTGTTGCATGTCCAAATAATACCTGTTGTGACATTTGGCCTAGGGTTAGCCTATTGATGCAATCCGTAATAACTGTTAGGGAATCTGGCCTAGGGTTAGCCTATTGATGCAATCTGTAATAACTGTTAGGATATCTGGCCTAGGGTTAGCCAATTGATGCAATCCGTAATAACTGTTATGATATCTGGCCTAGGGTTAGCCTATTGATGCAATCTGTAATAACTGTTATGATATCTGGCCTAGGGTTAGCCTATTGATGCAATCCGTAATGACTGTTAAGATATCTGTTGCATAAGTCCAAATAATACCTCTTGTGACATCTTGCCTACGGTTAGCCTATTGATGCAATCCGTAATAACTGTTAGGGAATCAGGCCTAGGGTTAGCCTATTGATGCAATCTGTAATAACTGTTAGGGACTCTGGCCTAGGGGTACCATATTGATGCAATCCGTAATAACTGTTAGAGAATCTGGCCTAGGGTTAGCCTGTTGATGTAAGCCGTAATAACTGTTAGGGGACCTGGCCTAGGGTTAGCCTATTGATGCAATCTGTAATGACCGTTAGGAAATCTGGCCTAGGGTTACCATATTGATGTAATCTGTAACAACTGTTAGGAGACTTTTGAGGATATCTGTAATATAACTGAAGCAGTCTTCCTAGGTAATCTGTAATCTCTCACAATCTCATTTTGACACTTTGTCAATTTTTCACTTTGTCATGACCAATGAACAAGAAACACAAAAAGGTAGGCAATCTGTTATCCATATGTAGGGGATGCGACCTCATTAATGAACCCTAGGGGATCACTCATGCCTATGTAGGGGATGTGGCCTCAGCAACAAGCAGTAGGGAATCCCTCATGTGTATGTAGGGGATGCGGCCTCAGCAATGAACCTTAGGGAATACCTCATGTCTATGTAGGGGATGCGGCCTCAGCAACAAGCAGTAGGGAATCCCTCATGTGTATGTAGGGGATGCGGCCTCAGCAATGAACAGTAGGGGATCTGTCATCTGTATGTAGAAGATGCAGCCTCAACTATCAACAGTAGGGGGCACGTTATCCTTAATTATGACAGCAACAAACAGTAGGTGATCCATCATCTGTATGTAGGAGGTGCGGCCTCAGCAATGAACCTTAGGGAATACCTCATGTCTATGTAGGGGATGCGGCCTCAGCGGCAAGCAGTAGGGAATCCCTCATGTGTATGTAGGGGATGCGGCCTCAGCAATGAACCTTAGGGAATACCTCATGTCTATGTAGGGGATGCGGCCTCAGCAATGAGCAGTAGGGGATCCGTCACATCTATGTAGGGGATCCGTCATGTGTATGTAGGGGATGAGGCCTCAGCAATGAACAGTAGGGGGCACTTTACCTATAGCTATGACATGCGGCCTCAGCAACGAACAGTAGCTAATTAAAATGTAAACCTACATGGCCTCCAAACGTGTTCTGTAAGTGCTGCATTCTTGAAACTTGGCACGTTAATTAATACTTATATCTAGTATGAGTTCGCCGAATTTCAGAGCCCTAGCTCGTACGGTTCGGCCGTAGCGGCCGGTCAGCTTCGTTTGAGGCCTAGTCTGATTTCTTCGCATTGGCATATACCGCCAAAGTTAGCAAACTCTAAAGCCCACTGCGGCTGAGTGGTAAGAGCTGTGCTAATGAAACTTGGCACACTTATTCATACCTGTAACTAGTTTATCTGTGTGAAATTTCAAGCCCCTAGCTCACACGGTTCAGCTGCCGGACCCCCTCAGGTTACCTGCCACTTTAGCGCTTAAAAGCGATTTAAAATGTAAACCTACATGGCCCACAAACGTGTTCTGTGAGTGCTGCATTCTTGAAACTTGGCCAGTCAATTCATACTTATATCTAGTACGAGCACGCCGAATTTCAGAGCCCTAGCTCGTACGGTTCAGCCGTAGCGGCCGGTCAGCTTCGTTTGAGGCCTAGTTTTTAATGTCTCCATTCGCCTGCATTGCCTAACTTGGCAAATTCTAAAGCCCACTGCGGCTAAGTGGTAAGGGCTGCGCTAATGAAACTTGGCACACTTATTCATACATGAAACTAGTTTATCTGTGTGAAATTTCAAGCCCCTAGCTCACACGGTTCAGCTGCCGGACCCCCTCAGGTTACCTGCCACTTTAGCGCTTAAAAGGGATTTAAAATGTAAACCTACATGGCCCCCACACATGTTCTGTGACTGCTGCATTCTTGAAACATGGCAGGTTAATTGATACTCATATCTAGTATGTGCACGCCGAATTTCAGAGCCCTAGCTCGTAGGGCTCTGCTGTGACGCCCCCTCATGTTTGTTTGAGGCCTAGTCAGCCATCAGGCCTGTGAACCTAGAATGAGGTAGTCCGTAATGCCTATATAGGGGATGCGGCTTTAGAGTCCATAATGAGACAGTCCGTAATACCTATCTATGAGATGTGCCTCTGCCCAGCCTGCCCCTATTGGTGAAGACACAGGTATCGGCACACTGATTTATTCGTCCATCTAGTTTATCTGTGTTGCCTTGACAACGGTGACCTGCTGATCTCAGTGACCAATGATATTCAGACTAAGGGAATCCGAAATCCCTATGCTTAAAATAATTATATTTTGAAAGTAAAACAATATTTGATTTTAATGTGGGGCATGTGTGCTTTGACATGAATTTTTGAATCGTCCACTTAGCTTTCTCCTCTGTGGACTTGTGACGTTTTAAAGTTTACCAGGCTGTTTCTGTCAAGCCTACACTAAGGCAGCATATTACTTGCAGCGCCACACCCTCTCTCCACAGAGTGTTACTTTTTTGTATCGATTTGCGCTGAGAGACGTGCCGTTGCCTAGGCAACCGCCAGCTGCCACTCTCAGTGACCGTTAATATTCCCAGTTACCGTATCCGTAATCCCTATGCCTGAAATCACTTTTTTCTTTGGAAGTGAATAACTTTACTTCTGTCAGGTCTGCACCTATGATACTGTAAACACTTCACTGGGTATGTGTCGCGCATCTCCTCACCAAATTTCAGCCCCCTAGGTCACAGGGTTCAGCCAAAAGACCCCCTCAAGTGACCTTGCCCCTTTTCCCCTTAAAGGCCTATTAAAACGTAAGTTCACAGGTCCAGCAGACATGTTCTCTAAGAGCTGCGGTCACGAAACTCGGGACTTTGGTTCATACAAATACGTAGTACGTGCGTGCCGAATTTCAGACCGCTGGCTCGTATGGGTGGGCCGTGACCCCCCCTCTAGGTCAGTTTGAGGCCTATTCGGAAGAAATGCGGCCGCTCACCATAAAAAGACAGGCTGTAATCAAATTAAGGAGGCATAATCGTAACAGACATGTATCGGGTGATTTAAAGAGCATACTGTCTAGTTTCAGGAAGACTTTGAACGGTCTTCCTAGGTCACTGCTACACAGAGTTATGGCCTGTCAAATGACAGGTGGGGTGCCTCCATTCACTTAACATTGGCGACCTCACTGACTTTGAGGGCCAATAAAAACTCTTCTATGAGGTGTACATGCATGAAACTTTACAGGTGTGTTTGTCCATGTCCCTAGTGTATGCAGGAGAAAATCCAGCCGTCTCTATCACACGGCTGAGGGTGCAGGTGCCTTCGTGTGATTTGCGGGCCTTTGGTGAGGGCTGCGCTCGTAAAAGTTCAGTACGTGATTTCCCAATTTGCCTTGCTCCACCGTGCCAAATTTCAGACTTCTAGCTCACACGGGCCGGCCGTGAGACCACCAGACACTAAAGGGTTAATAAAAACCATCCCGTGTGGCATAGACCCCCCAAATTTTGGTCACTGGTGCAGACCACCCTCCCCTATCATTGTCCCAAATTTCAGTCCTCTAGCTCAAAGGGAACTGCAGTTATGAGCTGATTTCCAAGAGAGGCCCCTCTCGGCTGCAGCAAGCTTTCAGTATGGGGTTGTGGGTCTAGGCACACACAGGCATTTTTTGGCCAGACAGAGGAAATCGCAGTCAAAATATGCTCCTCTGATTTGAAAGCTAAATTAATCAATTAAAGAAGCATAATCGTCACAGACATGTTATGGGTGATTTACAGAGCAGACGGTCTAGTTTCAGGAACACTTTGAACCATCTTCCTAGGCCACTCCTACATGGAGTTATGGCCTGTCAAATGACAGGTGGGGTGCCTCCATTCACTTAACATTGGCGACCTCACTGACTTTGAGGGCCAATAAAAACTGTTCTGTCATATCTAGAGTCATGAAACTTGGCACACTTGTCCAGAGACATATCTAGTTTATGCGTGCCAAATCTCAGGCCCCTAGCTCATACGGCTGCGCCGTGGCGCCCCCTGAAGGTAGTTTGAGGCCTAGTCAAAGAGATGCAGCCTCTCACATTTAAAGCCTGTTAGAATCTAATTAAGAAGGCATAATTTTAATGGACATGTATTGGGTGATTTAAAGAGCAGACTGTCTAGTCTCAGGAACATTTTGAATCATCTTCCTAGGCCACTCCTACACTTCAAATGACATACGCGGTGCCTCCATTCACTTAACATTGCCGACCTCGCTGAATCTGAGGGTCGATTAAAACTGTTCTGTAAGAGCTGCGTTCTGGAAACTCGGCACGCTTGTCCGGACGCACGTCGAGTTTACGCGTGCCGAATTTCAGAATCCTAGCTCGTAGGGCTCCGTCGTGACGCCCCCTCATGTTTGTTTGAGGCCTAGTCAGCCCTCAGGCCTGTGAACCTAGAATGAGGTAGTCCGTAATGCCTATATAGGGGATGCGGCTTGAGCGCCTAAAAGGGATTTAAATGTAAACGTACATGGCCCCCAAACGTGTTATGTATGTGCTGCTTTCTTGAAACTTGGCAGGTCAATTCATACTTATATCGAGTATGAGCACGCCGAATTTCAGAGCCCTAGCGCGTACGGTTAGGCCGTAGCGGCCGGTCAGCTTCGTTTGAGGCCTAGTTTTTAATGTCTCCATTGACTTAACATTGCCTATGTTAGCAAATTTAAAGGTCCACTGCGGCTCAGTGGTAAGGGCTGCGCTAATGAAACTTGGCACACTTATTCATACCAGTAAGTAGTTTATCTGTGTGAAATTTCAAGCCCCTAGCCCACACGGTTCAGCTGCAGGACCCCCTCAGGTTACCCGCCACTTTAGCGCTTAAAAGCGATTTAAAATGTATACCTACATGGCCCGCAAACTTGTCCTGTATGTGCTGCTTTCTTGAAACTTGGCACGTCAATTCATACTTGTATCTAGTATGAGCACGCCGAATTTCAGAGCCCTAGCTCGTACGGTTCGGCCGTAGCGGCCGGTCAGCTTCGTTTGAGGCCTAGTTTTTAATGTCTCCATTCGCTTGCATTGCCTAACTTGGCAAACTCTAAAGCCCACTGCGGCTGAGTGGTAAGAGCTGTGCTAATGAAACTTGGCACACTTATTCATACATGCAACTAGTTTATCTGTGTGAAATCTCAAGCCCCTAGCCCACACGGTTCAGCTGCAGGACCCCCTCAGGTTACCCGCCACATTAGCGCTTAAAAGCTAATTAAAATGTAAAACTACATGGCCCCCCAAACTTGTTCTGTATGTGCTGCTTTCTTGAAACTTGGCACGTCAATTCATACTTGTATCTAGTATGAGCACGCCGAATTTCAGAGCCCTAGCTCGTACGGTTCGGCCGGTCAGCTTCGTTTGAGGCCTAGTCTGATTTCTTCCCATTGGCATATATTGCCTAAGTTAGCAAACTCTAAAGCCCACTGCGGCTGAGTGGTAAGAGCTGCGCTAATGAAACTTGGCACACTTATTCATACCTGTAACTAGTTTATCTGTGTGAAATTTCAAGCCCCTAGCTCACACGGTTCAGCTGCCGGACCCCCTCAGGTTACCTGCCACTTTAGCGCTTAAAAGGGATTTAAAATGTAAACCTACATGGCCCCCACACATGTTCTGTGACTGCTGCATTCTTGAAACATGGCAGGTTAATTGATACTCATATCTAGTATGTGCACGCCGAATTTCAGAGCCCTAGCTCGTAGGGCTCTGCTGTGACGCCCCCTCATGTTTGTTTGAGGCCTAGTCAGCCATCAGGCCTGTGAACCTAGAATGAGGTAGTCCGTAATGCCTATATAGGGGATGCGGCTTTAGAGTCCATAATGAGACAGTCCGTAATACCTATCTATGAGATGTGCCTCTGCCCAGCCTGCCCCTATTGGTGAAGACACAGGTATCGGCACACTGATTTATTCGTCCATCTAGTTTATCTGTGTTGCCTTGACAACGGTGACCTGCTGATCTCAGTGACCAATGACATTCAGACTAAGGGAATCCGAAATCCCTATGCTTAAAATAATTATATTTTGAAAGTAAAACAATATTTGATTGTAATGTGGAGCATGTGTGCTTTGACATGAATTTTTGAATCGTCCACTTAGCTTTCTCCTCTGTGGACTTGTGACGTTTTAAAGTTTACCAGGCTGTTTCTGTCAAGCCTACACTAAGGCAGCATATTACTTGCAGCGCCACACCCTCTCTCCACAGAGTGTTACTTTTTTGTATCGATTTGCGCTGAGAGACGTGCCGTTGCCTAGGCAACCGCCAGCTGCCACTCTCAGTGACCGTTAATATTCCCAGTTACCGTATCCGTAATCCCTATGCCTGAAATCACTTTTTTCTTTGGAAGTGAATAACTTTACTTCTGTCAGGTCTGCACCTATGATACTGTAAACACTTCACTGGGTATGTGTCGCGCATCTCCTCACCAAATTTCAGCCCCCTAGGTCACAGGGTTCAGCCAAAAGACCCCCTCAAGTGACCTTGCCCCTTTTCCCCTTAAAGGCCTATTAAAACGTAAGTTCACAGGTCCAGCAGACATGTTCTCTAAGAGCTGCGGTCACGAAACTCGGGACTTTGGTTCATACAAATACGTAGTACGTGCGTGCCGAATTTCAGACCGCTGGCTCGTATGGGTGGGCCGTGACCCCCCCTCTAGGTCAGTTTGAGGCCTATTCGGAAGAAATGCGGCCGCTCACCATAAAAAGACAGGCTGTAATCAAATTAAGGAGGCATAATCGTAACAGACATGTATCGGGTGATTTAAAGAGCATACTGTCTAGTTTCAGGAAGACTTTGAACGGTCTTCCTAGGTCACTGCTACACAGAGTTATGGCCTGTCAAATGACAGGTGGGGTGCCTCCATTCACTTAACATTGGCGACCTCACTGACTTTGAGGGCCAATAAAAACTCTTCTATGAGGTGTACATGCATGAAACTTTACAGGTGTGTTTGTCCATGTCCCTAGTGTATGCAGGAGAAAATCCAGCCGTCTCTATCACACGGCTGAGGGTGCAGGTGCCTTCGTGTGATTTGCGGGCCTTTGGTGAGGGCTGCGCTCGTAAAAGTTCAGTACGTGATTTCCCAATTTGCCTTGCTCCACCGTGCCAAATTTCAGACTTCTAGCTCACACGGGCCGGCCGTGAGACCACCAGACACTAAAGGGTTAATAAAAACCATCCCGTGTGGCATAGACCCCCCAAATTTTGGTCACTGGTGCAGACCACCCTCCCCTATCATTGTCCCAAATTTCAGTCCTCTAGCTCAAAGGGAACTGCAGTTATGAGCTGATTTCCAAGAGAGGCCCCTCTCGGCTGCAGCAAGCTTTCAGTATGGGGTTGTGGGTCTAGGCACACACAGGCATTTTTTGGCCAGACAGAGGAAATCGCAGTCAAAATATGCTCCTCCGATTTGAAAGCTAAATTAATCAATTAAAGAAGCATAATCGTCACAGACATGTTATGGGTGATTTACAGAGCAGACGGTCTAGTTTCAGGAACACTTTGAACCATCTTCCTAGGCCACTCCTACATGGAGTTATGGCCTGTCAAATGACAGGTGGGGTGCCTCCATTCACTTAACATTGGCGACCTCACTGACTTTGAGGGCCAATAAAAACTGTTCTGTCATATCTAGAGTCATGAAACTTGGCACACTTGTCCAGAGACATATCTAGTTTATGCGTGCCAAATCTCAGGCCCCTAGCTCATACGGCTGCGCCGTGGCGCCCCCTGAAGGTAGTTTGAGGCCTAGTCAAAGAGATGCAGCCTCTCACATTTAAAGCCTGTTAGAATCTAATTAAGAAGGCATAATTTTAATGGACATGTATTGGGTGATTTAAAGAGCAGACTGTCTAGTCTCAGGAACATTTTGAATCATCTTCCTAGGCCACTCCTACACTTCAAATGACATACGCGGTGCCTCCATTCACTTAACATTGCCGACCTCGCTGAATCTGAGGGTCGATTAAAACTGTTCTGTAAGAGCTGCGTTCTGGAAACTCGGCACGCTTGTCCGGACGCACGTCGAGTTTACGCGTGCCGAATTTCAGAATCCTAGCTCGTAGGGCTCCGTCGTGACGCCCCCTCATGTTTGTTTGAGGCCTAGTCAGCCCTCAGGCCTGTGAACCTAGAATGAGGTAGTCCGTAATGCCTATATAGGGGATGCGGCTTGAGCGCCTAAAAGGGATTTAAATGTAAACGTACATGGCCCCCAAACGTGTTATGTATGTGCTGCTTTCTTGAAACTTGGCAGGTCAATTCATACTTATATCGAGTATGAGCACGCCGAATTTCAGAGCCCTAGCGCGTACGGTTAGGCCGTAGCGGCCGGTCAGCTTCGTTTGAGGCCTAGTTTTTAATGTCTCCATTGACTTAACATTGCCTATGTTAGCAAATTTAAAGGTCCACTGCGGCTCAGTGGTAAGGGCTGCGCTAATGAAACTTGGCACACTTATTCATACCAGTAAGTAGTTTATCTGTGTGAAATTTCAAGCCCCTAGCCCACACGGTTCAGCTGCAGGACCCCCTCAGGTTACCCGCCACTTTAGCGCTTAAAAGCGATTTAAAATGTATACCTACATGGCCCGCAAACTTGTCCTGTATGTGCTGCTTTCTTGAAACTTGGCACGTCAATTCATACTTGTATCTAGTATGAGCACGCCGAATTTCAGAGCCCTAGCTCGTACGGTTCGGCCGTAGCGGCCGGTCAGCTTCGTTTGAGGCCTAGTTTTTAATGTCTCCATTCGCTTGCATTGCCTAACTTGGCAAACTCTAAAGCCCACTGCGGCTGAGTGGTAAGAGCTGTGCTAATGAAACTTGGCACACTTATTCATACATGCAACTAGTTTATCTGTGTGAAATCTCAAGCCCCTAGCCCACACGGTTCAGCTGCAGGACCCCCTCAGGTTACCCGCCACATTAGCGCTTAAAAGCTAATTAAAATGTAAAACTACATGGCCCCCCAAACTTGTTCTGTATGTGCTGCTTTCTTGAAACTTGGCACGTCAATTCATACTTGTATCTAGTATGAGCACGCCGAATTTCAGAGCCCTAGCTCGTACGGTTCGGCCGTAGCGGCCGGTCAGCTTCGTTTGAGGCCTAGTCTGATTTCTTCCCATTGGCATATATTGCCTAAGTTAGCAAACTCTAAAGCCCACTGCGGCTGAGTGGTAAGAGCTGCGCTAATGAAACTTGGCACACTTATTCATACCTGTAACTAGTTTATCTGTGTGAAATTTCAAGCCCCTAGCTCACACGGTTCAGCTGCCGGACCCCCTCAGGTTACCTGCCACTTTAGCGCTTAAAAGGGATTTAAAATGTAAACCTACATGGCCCCCACACATGTTCTGTGACTGCTGCATTCTTGAAACATGGCAGGTTAATTGATACTCATATCTAGTATGTGCACGCCGAATTTCAGAGCCCTAGCTCGTAGGGCTCTGCTGTGACGCCCCCTCATGTTTGTTTGAGGCCTAGTCAGCCATCAGGCCTGTGAACCTAGAATGAGGTAGTCCGTAATGCCTATATAGGGGATGCGGCTTTAGAGTCCATAATGAGACAGTCCGTAATACCTATCTATGAGATGTGCCTCTGCCCAGCCTGCCCCTATTGGTGAAGACACAGGTATCGGCACACTGATTTATTCGTCCATCTAGTTTATCTGTGTTGCCTTGACAACGGTGACCTGCTGATCTCAGTGACCAATGACATTCAGACTAAGGGAATCCGAAATCCCTATGCTTAAAATAATTATATTTTGAAAGTAAAACAATATTTGATTGTAATGTGGAGCATGTGTGCTTTGACATGAATTTTTGAATCGTCCACTTAGCTTTCTCCTCTGTGGACTTGTGACGTTTTAAAGTTTACCAGGCTGTTTCTGTCAAGCCTACACTAAGGCAGCATATTACTTGCAGCGCCACACCCTCTCTCCACAGAGTGTTACTTTTTTGTATCGATTTGCGCTGAGAGACGTGCCGTTGCCTAGGCAACCGCCAGCTGCCACTCTCAGTGACCGTTAATATTCCCAGTTACCGTATCCGTAATCCCTATGCCTGAAATCACTTTTTTCTTTGGAAGTGAATAACTTTACTTCTGTCAGGTCTGCACCTATGATACTGTAAACACTTCACTGGGTATGTGTCGCGCATCTCCTCACCAAATTTCAGCCCCCTAGGTCACAGGGTTCAGCCAAAAGACCCCCTCAAGTGACCTTGCCCCTTTTCCCCTTAAAGGCCTATTAAAACGTAAGTTCACAGGTCCAGCAGACATGTTCTCTAAGAGCTGCGGTCACGAAACTCGGGACTTTGGTTCATACAAATACGTAGTACGTGCGTGCCGAATTTCAGACCGCTGGCTCGTATGGGTGGGCCGTGACCCCCCCTCTAGGTCAGTTTGAGGCCTATTCGGAAGAAATGCGGCCGCTCACCATAAAAAGACAGGCTGTAATCAAATTAAGGAGGCATAATCGTAACAGACATGTATCGGGTGATTTAAAGAGCATACTGTCTAGTTTCAGGAAGACTTTGAACGGTCTTCCTAGGTCACTGCTACACAGAGTTATGGCCTGTCAAATGACAGGTGGGGTGCCTCCATTCACTTAACATTGGCGACCTCACTGACTTTGAGGGCCAATAAAAACTCTTCTATGAGGTGTACATGCATGAAACTTTACAGGTGTGTTTGTCCATGTCCCTAGTGTATGCAGGAGAAAATCCAGCCGTCTCTATCACACGGCTGAGGGTGCAGGTGCCTTCGTGTGATTTGCGGGCCTTTGGTGAGGGCTGCGCTCGTAAAAGTTCAGTACGTGATTTCCCAATTTGCCTTGCTCCACCGTGCCAAATTTCAGACTTCTAGCTCACACGGGCCGGCCGTGAGACCACCAGACACTAAAGGGTTAATAAAAACCATCCCGTGTGGCATAGACCCCCCAAATTTTGGTCACTGGTGCAGACCACCCTCCCCTATCATTGTCCCAAATTTCAGTCCTCTAGCTCAAAGGGAACTGCAGTTATGAGCTGATTTCCAAGAGAGGCCCCTCTCGGCTGCAGCAAGCTTTCAGTATGGGGTTGTGGGTCTAGGCACACACAGGCATTTTTTGGCCAGACAGAGGAAATCGCAGTCAAAATATGCTCCTCCGATTTGAAAGCTAAATTAATCAATTAAAGAAGCATAATCGTCACAGACATGTTATGGGTGATTTACAGAGCAGACGGTCTAGTTTCAGGAACACTTTGAACCATCTTCCTAGGCCACTCCTACATGGAGTTATGGCCTGTCAAATGACAGGTGGGGTGCCTCCATTCACTTAACATTGGCGACCTCACTGACTTTGAGGGCCAATAAAAACTGTTCTGTCATATCTAGAGTCATGAAACTTGGCACACTTGTCCAGAGACATATCTAGTTTATGCGTGCCAAATCTCAGGCCCCTAGCTCATACGGCTGCGCCGTGGCGCCCCCTGAAGGTAGTTTGAGGCCTAGTCAAAGAGATGCAGCCTCTCACATTTAAAGCCTGTTAGAATCTAATTAAGAAGGCATAATTTTAATGGACATGTATTGGGTGATTTAAAGAGCAGACTGTCTAGTCTCAGGAACATTTTGAATCATCTTCCTAGGCCACTCCTACACTTCAAATGACATACGCGGTGCCTCCATTCACTTAACATTGCCGACCTCGCTGAATCTGAGGGTCGATTAAAACTGTTCTGTAAGAGCTGCGTTCTGGAAACTCGGCACGCTTGTCCGGACGCACGTCGAGTTTACGCGTGCCGAATTTCAGAATCCTAGCTCGTAGGGCTCCGTCGTGACGCCCCCTCATGTTTGTTTGAGGCCTAGTCAGCCCTCAGGCCTGTGAACCTAGAATGAGGTAGTCCGTAATGCCTATATAGGGGATGCGGCTTGAGCGCCTAAAAGGGATTTAAAAGTAAACGTACATGGCCCCCACACATGTTCTGTGACTGCTGCATTCTTGAAACATGGCAGGTTAATTGATACTCATATCTAGTATGTGCACGCCGAATTTCAGAGCCCTAGCTCGTAGGGCTCTGCTGTGACGCCCCCTCATGTTTGTTTGAGGCCTAGTCAGCCATCAGGCCTGTGAACCTAGAATGAGGTAGTCCGTAATGCCTATATAGGGGATGCGGCTTTAGAGTCCATAATGAGACAGTCCGTAATACCTATCTATGAGATGTGCCTCTGCCCAGCCTGCCCCTATTGGTGAAGACACAGGTATCGGCACACTGATTTATTCGTCCATCTAGTTTATCTGTGTTGCCTTGACAACGGTGACCTGCTGATCTCAGTGACCAATGACATTCAGACTAAGGGAATCCGAAATCCCTATGCTTAAAATAATTATATTTTGAAAGTAAAACAATATTTGATTGTAATGTGGAGCATGTGTGCTTTGACATGAATTTTTGAATCGTCCACTTAGCTTTCTCCTCTGTGGACTTGTGACGTTTTAAAGTTTACCAGGCTGTTTCTGTCAAGCCTACACTAAGGCAGCATATTACTTGCAGCGCCACACCCTCTCTCCACAGAGTGTTACTTTTTTGTATCGATTTGCGCTGAGAGACGTGCCGTTGCCTAGGCAACCGCCAGCTGCCACTCTCAGTGACCGTTAATATTCCCAGTTACCGTATCCGTAATCCCTATGCCTGAAATCACTTTTTTCTTTGGAAGTGAATAACTTTACTTCTGTCAGGTCTGCACCTATGATACTGTAAACACTTCACTGGGTATGTGTCGCGCATCTCCTCACCAAATTTCAGCCCCCTAGGTCACAGGGTTCAGCCAAAAGACCCCCTCAAGTGACCTTGCCCCTTTTCCCCTTAAAGGCCTATTAAAACGTAAGTTCACAGGTCCAGCAGACATGTTCTCTAAGAGCTGCGGTCACGAAACTCGGGACTTTGGTTCATACAAATACGTAGTACGTGCGTGCCGAATTTCAGACCGCTGGCTCGTATGGGTGGGCCGTGACCCCCCCTCTAGGTCAGTTTGAGGCCTATTCGGAAGAAATGCGGCCGCTCACCATAAAAAGACAGGCTGTAATCAAATTAAGGAGGCATAATCGTAACAGACATGTATCGGGTGATTTAAAGAGCATACTGTCTAGTTTCAGGAAGACTTTGAACGGTCTTCCTAGGTCACTGCTACACAGAGTTATGGCCTGTCAAATGACAGGTGGGGTGCCTCCATTCACTTAACATTGGCGACCTCACTGACTTTGAGGGCCAATAAAAACTCTTCTATGAGGTGTACATGCATGAAACTTTACAGGTGTGTTTGTCCATGTCCCTAGTGTATGCAGGAGAAAATCCAGCCGTCTCTATCACACGGCTGAGGGTGCAGGTGCCTTCGTGTGATTTGCGGGCCTTTGGTGAGGGCTGCGCTCGTAAAAGTTCAGTACGTGATTTCCCAATTTGCCTTGCTCCACCGTGCCAAATTTCAGACTTCTAGCTCACACGGGCCGGCCGTGAGACCACCAGACACTAAAGGGTTAATAAAAACCATCCCGTGTGGCATAGACCCCCCAAATTTTGGTCACTGGTGCAGACCACCCTCCCCTATCATTGTCCCAAATTTCAGTCCTCTAGCTCAAAGGGAACTGCAGTTATGAGCTGATTTCCAAGAGAGGCCCCTCTCGGCTGCAGCAAGCTTTCAGTATGGGGTTGTGGGTCTAGGCACACACAGGCATTTTTTGGCCAGACAGAGGAAATCGCAGTCAAAATATGCTCCTCCGATTTGAAAGCTAAATTAATCAATTAAAGAAGCATAATCGTCACAGACATGTTATGGGTGATTTACAGAGCAGACGGTCTAGTTTCAGGAACACTTTGAACCATCTTCCTAGGCCACTCCTACATGGAGTTATGGCCTGTCAAATGACAGGTGGGGTGCCTCCATTCACTTAACATTGGCGACCTCACTGACTTTGAGGGCCAATAAAAACTGTTCTGTCATATCTAGAGTCATGAAACTTGGCACACTTGTCCAGAGACATATCTAGTTTATGCGTGCCAAATCTCAGGCCCCTAGCTCATACGGCTGCGCCGTGGCGCCCCCTGAAGGTAGTTTGAGGCCTAGTCAAAGAGATGCAGCCTCTCACATTTAAAGCCTGTTAGAATCTAATTAAGAAGGCATAATTTTAATGGACATGTATTGGGTGATTTAAAGAGCAGACTGTCTAGTCTCAGGAACATTTTGAATCATCTTCCCAGGCCACTCCTACACTTCAAATGACATACGCGGTGCCTCCATTCACTTAACATTGCCGACCTCGCTGAATCTGAGGGTCGATTAAAACTGTTCTGTAAGAGCTGCGTTCTGGAAACTCGGCACGCTTGTCCGGACGCACGTCGAGTTTACGCGTGCCGAATTTCAGAATCCTAGCTCGTAGGGCTCCGTCGTGACGCCCCCTCATGTTTGTTTGAGGCCTAGTCAGCCCTCAGGCCTGTGAACCTAGAATGAGGTAGTCCGTAATGCCTATATAGGGGATGCGGCTTGAGCGCCTAAAAGGGATTTAAATGTAAACGTACATGGCCCCCAAACGTGTTATGTATGTGCTGCTTTCTTGAAACTTGGCAGGTCAATTCATACTTATATCGAGTATGAGCACGCCGAATTTCAGAGCCCTAGCGCGTACGGTTAGGCCGTAGCGGCCGGTCAGCTTCGTTTGAGGCCTAGTTTTTAATGTCTCCATTGACTTAACATTGCCTATGTTAGCAAATTTAAAGGTCCACTGCGGCTCAGTGGTAAGGGCTGCGCTAATGAAACTTGGCACACTTATTCATACCAGTAAGTAGTTTATCTGTGTGAAATTTCAAGCCCCTAGCCCACACGGTTCAGCTGCAGGACCCCCTCAGGTTACCCGCCACTTTAGCGCTTAAAAGCGATTTAAAATGTATACCTACATGGCCCGCAAACTTGTCCTGTATGTGCTGCTTTCTTGAAACTTGGCACGTCAATTCATACTTGTATCTAGTATGAGCACGCCGAATTTCAGAGCCCTAGCTCGTACGGTTCGGCCGTAGCGGCCGGTCAGCTTCGTTTGAGGCCTAGTTTTTAATGTCTCCATTCGCTTGCATTGCCTAACTTGGCAAACTCTAAAGCCCACTGCGGCTGAGTGGTAAGAGCTGTGCTAATGAAACTTGGCACACTTATTCATACATGCAACTAGTTTATCTGTGTGAAATCTCAAGCCCCTAGCCCACACGGTTCAGCTGCAGGACCCCCTCAGGTTACCCGCCACATTAGCGCTTAAAAGCTAATTAAAATGTAAAACTACATGGCCCCCCAAACTTGTTCTGTATGTGCTGCTTTCTTGAAACTTGGCACGTCAATTCATACTTGTATCTAGTATGAGCACGCCGAATTTCAGAGCCCTAGCTCGTACGGTTCGGCCGTAGCGGCCGGTCAGCTTCGTTTGAGGCCTAGTTTTTAATGTCTCCATTCGCCTGCATTGCCTAACTTGGCAAATTCTAAAGCCCACTGCGGCTAAGTGGTAAGGGCTGCGCTAATGAAACTTGGCACACTTATTCATACATGAAACTAGTTTATCTGTGTGAAATTTCAAGCCCCTAGCTCACACGGTTCAGCTGCCGGACCCCCTCAGGTTACCTGCCACTTTAGCGCTTAAAAGTGATTTAAAATGTAAACCTACATGGGCCCCACACATGTTCTGTAACTGCTGCATTCTTGAAACTTGGCAAACTTGTCCGGACATACGTCCAGTTTATGCGTGCCGAATCTCAGACCCCTAGCTCGTAGGGCTCTGCTGTGATGCCCCCTCATGTTTGTTTGAGGCCTAGTCAGCCATCAGGCCTGTGAACCTAGAATGAGGTGGTCCGTAATGCCTATATATGGGATGCGATTTTAGAGTCCAATACGAGACAGTCCGTAATACCTATCTATAAGATGTGCCCCTGCCCAGCCTGCCCCTATTGGTGATAACACAGGTACTGCAGCTTGAGCAATAAAGTCCGTAATATATATATATCTCTATAGTATGATAGTCCATGATACGTATATGATCTGGCTTTACTACCCATACTGAGCATTAGGTCAGCCTGCCCCCACTGGTGAACACATAGGTACTGCAGCTTGAGCAATAAAGTCCGTAACATATATATATCTCTATACTATGATAGTCCATGATACGTATAGGATCTGGCTTTACTAGCCTGCCCCCACTGGTGAAGACAGGTACTGCAGCTTGAGCGATAAAGTCCGTAACATATATATCTCTAAAGTATGATAGTCAATGATACGTATAGGTCCTGGCTTTACTAGCCTGCCCCCACTGGTGAAGACAGGTACTACAGCTTGAGCGATAAAGTCCGTAACATATATATATCTCTATAGTATGATAGTCCATGATACGTATAGGATCTGGCTTTACTACCCATACTGAGCATTAGGTCAGCCTGCCCCCACTGGTGAAGACACAGGTACTGCAGCTTGAGCGATAAAGTCCATAACATATATATATCTCTATAGTATGATAGTCCATGATACGTTTAGGATCTGGCTTTACTACCCATACTGAGCATTAGGTCAGCCTGCCCCCACTGGTGAAGACACAGGTACTGCAGCTTGGGCATTAAAGTCTGTAATATATATATATCTCTATAGTATGATAGTCCATGATACGTATAGGATCTGGCTTTACTACCCATACTGAGCATTAGGTCAGCCTGCCCCCACTGGTGAAGACATAGGTACTGCAGCTTGAGCAATAAAGTCTGTAATATATATATATATCTCTATTGTATGATAGTCCATGATAAGTATATGATCCGGCTTTACTACCACAATTATATAATCCGGCTTTACTACCTATGTCATTGGGAACAATAGGTAAGTCTGCCCTCTGTTGGTGAAGACACAGGTACTGCAGCTTGAGCAATATAGTCCGTAATATATATATATATATCTCTATAGTATGATAGTCCATGATACGTATAGGATCTGGCTTTCCTACCCAAACTGAGCATTAGGTCGGCCTGCCCCCACTGGTGAAGACATAGGTACTGCAGCTTGAGCAATAAAGTTCGTAACATATATATATCTCTATAGTATGATAGTCCATGATACGTATAGGATCTGGCTTTACTACCCATACTGAGCATTAGGTCAGCCTGCCCCCACTGGTGAAGACATAGGTACTGCAGCTTGAGCAATAAAGTCTGTAATATATATATATCTTTATTGTATGATAGTCCATGATAAGTATATGATCCGGCTTTACTGCCACAATTATATAATCCGGCCTTACTAACTATGTCATAGGGAACAATAGGTAAGTCTGCCCTCTGTTGGTGAAGACACAGGTACTGCAGCTTGAGCAATATAGTCCGTAATATATATATATATCTCTGTAGTATGATAGTCCATGATACGTATATGATCTGGCTTTCCTACGCATAATGACCATTAGGTCAGCCTGCCCCCACTGGTGAAGACATAGGTACTGCAGCTTGAGCGATAAAGTCCGTAACATATGTATATCTCTATAGTATGATAGTCCATGATACGTATATGATCTGGCTTTCCTACGCATAATGAGCATTAGGTCAGCCTGCCCCCACTGGTGAAGACATAGGTACTGCAGCTTGAGCAATAAAGTCTGTAATATATATATATCTTTATTGTATGATAGTCCATGATAAGTATATGATCCGGCTTTACTGCCACAATTATATAATCCGGCCTTACTAACTATGTCATAGGGAACAATAGGTAAGTCTGCCCTCTGTTGGTGAAGACACAGGTACTGCAGCTTGAGCAATATAGTCCGTAATATATATATATATCTCTGTAGTATGATAGTCCATGATACGTATATGATCTGGCTTTCCTACGCATAATGAGCATTAGGTCAGCCTGCCCCCACTGGTGAAGACATAGGTACTGCAGCTTGAGCGATAAAGTCCGTAACATATGTATATCTCTATAGTATGATAGTCCATGATACGTATATGATCTGGCTTTCCTACCCAAACTGAGCATTAGGTCATCCTGCCCCCACTGGTGAAGACATAGGTACTGCAGCTTGAACAATAAAGTGCGCAATATATATCATTTATTACGGCCTCCATATGTATAACTAAATGCTAAAAAGTTAGCGACATCGAATAAAGATAATAGACAATAAAGATTAAAAACAAAAAAATAAATGCACAAATACATCTGGCTATGCCTGCATACATGCATATGTAATGTACAGACATAAAAAACACAACATACTTAAAACAGTTGATCAAAAAACACTTTTGGTCATGTAAAACGAGCTGTCACTTTTTTGACAGCTATAACACTAAGTATAATGACTACTGTGGTAGTCCACGATAAATACAGGATCCGGCCTTACTACCATACCTATATAATCCGGCTTTACTGCCTATACCATAGAGACCAATAGCTCAGTCTGCCCTCTGTTGGTGAAGACAAAGGTACTGCAGCTTGAGCAATAAAGTGCGCAATATATATCATTTATTACGGCCTCCATATGTATAACTAAATGCTAAAAAGTTAGCGACATCGAATAAAGATAATAGACAATAAAGATTAAAAACAAAAAAATAAATGCACAAATACATCTGGCTATGCCTGCATACATGCATATGTAATGTACAGACATAAAAAACACAACATACTTAAAACAGTTGATCAAAAAACACTTTTGGTCATGTAAAACGAGCTGTCACTTTTTTGACAGCTATAACACTAAGTATAATGACTACTGTGGTAGTCCACGATAAATACAGGATCCGGCCTTACTACCATACCTATATAATCCGGCTTTACTGCCTATACCATAGAGACCAATAGCTCAGTCTGCCCTCTGTTGGTGAAGACAAAGGTACTGCAGCTTGAGCAATAAAGTGCGCAATATATATTACTTATTACGGCCTCCCTATGTATAACTAAATGATAAGATGTCACTTTTTTGACAGCTATAACACTAAGTATAATGACTACTGTGGTAGTCCATGATAAGTATACAATCCGGCTTTACTACCTATGCCATAGAGACCAATAGCTCAGTCTGCCCTCTGTTGGTCAAGACAAAGGTACTGCAGCTTGAGCAATAAAGTGCAGAATATATATTACTTATTACGGCCTCCCTATGTATAACTAAATGCTAAGATGTCACTTTTTTGACAGCTATAACACTAAGTATAATGACTACTGTGGTAGTCCATGATAAATACATAATCCGGCTTTACTACCTATGCCATAGAGACCAATAGCTCAGTCTGCCCTCTGTTGGTGAAGACAAAGGTACTGCAGCTTGAGCAATAAAGTGCACAATATATATTATTTATTACGGCCTCCCTAAGCATAACTAAATGATAAAACGTTAGCTACATCGATTAAAGATAATAGACAATAAAGATTAAAAACAAAAAAGTAAATGCACAAATACATCTGGCTATGCCTGCATACATATATATGTGATGTACAGACAGAAAAAACACAATATACTTTAAAAACTTGATCAAAAAACAATTTTGGCCATGTAAAACGGGCTGTGACATTAGCCTATGTTAAGCTACTACAAACCTTATTACTGAATTATAGAAGCCGTAATATATATGTCTGAGATAGGCCTGAGATAATGAGACATAGGTAATCCGTAATACATTTTTAAAAAATAAATACTGCCACCTGCAGTACAAAAACAGTTACTACGTAATAGGAATTACGTCCTTCTAATGAATTATAGGTATCCTGGCTTTTCGAACGTATGGGATTTTCCCATTGACGAGGCCAGGTTTCCTAAATTCAGGCCATAAAACTTAATACAGGCCAGGAAAAAAACCCGTCCCATACATTTTTTTTACAAAATGCGGAAAAAATAATAGGTATTCTGGACAGGCTCCTAACCCTAACCCTAACCCTAACCCTAACCCTAACCCTAACCCTAATTAGTGCCCTGGCCCTAACCATAGCTAAATATTACGGCCTCCCTAACGGTCCAGGCCACCATACCTATAATTCCGGCCGTAATCCCTACTTTTCTAGGTTAGTGGCTGAAGTACCACCGTTTGACCACTTGATGTCACCCTAGGACAAGGAACTGAATCTTTATTATTAGTTACAGCTTCACTACCTTCACTACACTAGATCTATAGGTATTCTGGTTTAGGGTATCTGTAATATGATACAGGACTTCTGGCCGTGCATAATACCTATTCTAAAATCTGGCCTAGGGTTACCTTCTTTAACAAATGCGTAATAATGCTAGGGAACTGGGACGCAAAACGCCGAAATCTATATGGCCTCGGTCAGCCTACTTATGTATTCTGCAATTAAGAATAGGGAATTGGGATTTTCTGGTTACAGCTTCACTACCTTCACTACAGTGGATCCATAGGTGTTCTGGTTTAGGTTATCTGTAATATGATATAGGACTTCTGTCCGTACATAAAGCCTATTTTAAAATCTGGCCTAGGGTTAGCCTAATTATATAATCTGCAATTAAGAATAGGGAATTGGCAATAAATGATTACAGCTTTACTACCTTCACTACAATGGATCCGTAGGTGTTCTGGTTTAGGTTATCTGTAATATGATATAGGACTTCTGTATGTACATAATGCCTATTCTAAAATCTGGCCTAGGGTTAGCCTAATTATGTAATCTGCAATCAAGAATAGGGAATTGGCAATTAATGATTACAGCTTTACTACCTTCACTACAATGGATCCGTAGGTGTTCTGGTTTAGGTTATCTGTAATATGATATAGGACTTCTGTACGTACATAATGCCTATTCTAAAATCTGGCCTAGGGTTAGCCTAATTATGTAATCTGCAATCAAGAATAGGGAATTGGCAATTAATGATTACAGCTTTACTACCTTCACTACAATGGATCCGTAGGTGTTCTGGTTTAGGTTATCTGTAATATGATATAGGACTTCTGTACGTACATAATGCCTATTCTAAAATCTGGCCTAGGGTTAGCCTAATTATGTAATCTGCAATCAAGAATAGGGAATTGGCAATTAATGATTACAGCTTTACTACCTTCACTACAATGGATCCTTAGGTGTTCTGGTTTAGGTTATCTGTAATATGATATAGGACTTCTGTACGTACATAATGCCTATTCTAAAATCTGGCCTAGGGTTAGCCTAATTATGTAATCTGCAATCAAGAATAGGGAATTGGCAATTAATGATTACAGCTTTACTACCTTCACTACACTGGATCCGTAGGTGTTCTGGTTTAGGTTATCTGTAATATGATACAGGACTTCTGGCTGAACATAATACCTATTCTAAAATCTGGCCTAGGGTTACCTTGTTTAAGAAATGCGTAACATTGCCTAGGGAACTGGGACGCAAAACGCCGAAATCTATATGGCCTAGGGTTACCATATTGATATAATCTGTAATAACTGTTATAACATCTGGCCTATGGTTACCATATTGATGTAATTGGTAATAACTGTTAGGACATCTGTCGCATCAGTACAAATATAACCTGGGCTAAGGTTAGCCTATTGATGCAATCCATAATAACTGTTAGGGAATCTGGCCTAGGGTTAGCCTATTGATGCAATCCGTAATAACTGTTATGGAATCTGGCCTAGGGTTGCCATATTCATGCAATCCGTAATAACTCTTAGGGAATCCGGCCTAGGGTTAGCCTATTGATGCAATTCGTAATATCTGTTAGGAAATCTGGCCTAGGGTTAGCCTATTGATGCAATCCGTAATAACTGTTAGGATATCTGGCCTAGGGTTAGCCTATTGATGCAATCCGTAATAACTGTTACAATATCTGTTGCATGTCCAAATAATACCTGTTGTGACATCTGGCCTAGGGTTAGCCTATTGATGCAATCTGTAATAACTGTTAGGGAATCTGGCCTAGGGTTAGCCTATTGATGCAATCCATAATAACTCTTAGGGGGTCTGGCCTAGGGTTAGCCTATTGATGCAATCCGTAATAACTGTTAGGGAATCTGGCCTAGGGTTAGCCTATTGATGCAATCTGTAATAACTGTTAGGATATCTGGCCTAGGGTTAGCCTATTGATGCAATCCGTAATAACTGTTACAATATCTGTTGCATGTCCAAATAATACCTGTTGTGACATTTGGCCTAGGGTTAGCCTATTGATGCAATTCGTAATATCTGTTAGGATTTCTGTTGCATGTCCAAATAATACCTGTTGTGACATGTGGCCTAGGGTTAGCCTATTGATGCAATCCGTAATAACTGTTAGGGCATCTGGCCTAGGGTTAGCCTATTGATGCAATCCATAATAACTCTTAGGGGGTCTGGCCTAGGGTTAGCCTATTGATGCAATCCGTAATAACTGTTAGGGAATCTGGCCTAGGGTTAGCCTATTGATGCAATCTGTAATAACTGTTAGGATATCTGGCCTAGGGTTAGCCAATTGATGCAATCCGTAATAACTGTTATGATATCTGGCCTAGGGTTAGCCTATTGATGCAATCCGTAATAACTGTTACAATATCTGTTGCATGTCCAAATAATACCTGTTGTGACATTTGGCCTAGGGTTAGCCTATTGATGCAATCCGTAATAACTGTTAGGGAATCTGGCCTAGGGTTAGCCTATTGATGCAATCCGTAATAACTGTTAGGATATCTGGCCTAGGGTTAGCCTATTGAGGCAATCCGTAATAACTGTTACAATATCTGTTGCATGTCCAAATAATACCTGTTGTGACATCTGGCCTAGGCTTAGCCTATTGATGCAATCCGTAATAACTGTTAGGGAATCAGGCCTAGGGTTAGCCTATTGATGCAATCCGTAATATCTGTTAGGATATCTGGCCTAGGGTTAGCCTATTGATGCAATTCGTAATAACTCTTAGGGAATCCGGCCTAGGGTTAGCCTATTGATGCAATTCGTAATATCTGTTAGGAAATCTGGCCTAGGGTTAGCCTATTGATGCAATCCGTAATAACTGTTAGGATATCTGGCCTAGGGTTAGCCTATTGATGCAATCCGTAATAACTGTTACAATATCTGTTGCATGTCCAAATAATACCTGTTGTGACATCTGGCCTAGGGTTAGCCTATTGATGCAATCCGTAATAACTGTTAGGGAATCTGGCCTAGGGTTAGCCTATTGATGCAATCTGTAATAACTGTTAGGATATCTGGCCTAGGGTTAGCCTATTGATGCAATTCGTAATAACTCTTAGGGAATCCGGCCTAGGGTTAGCCTATTGATGCAATTCGTAATATCTGTTAGGAAATCTGGCCTAGGGTTAGCCTATTGATGCAATCTGTAATAACTGTTAGGATATCTGGCCTAGGGTTAGCCTATTGATGCAATTCGTAATAACTCTTAGGGAATCCGGCCTAGGGTTAGCCTATTGATGCAATTCGTAATATCTGTTAGGAAATCTGGCCTAGGGTTAGCCTATTGATGCAATCCGTAATAACTGTTAGGATATCTGGCCTAGGGTTAGCCTATTGATGCAATCCGTAATAACTGTTACAATATCTGTTGCATGTCCAAATAATACCTCTTGTGACATCTGGCCTAGGGTTAGCCTATTGATGCAATCCGTAATAACTGTTAGGGAATCAGGCCTAGGGTTAGCCTATTGATGCAATCCGTAATAACTGTTAGGATATCTGGCCTAGGGTTAGCCTATTGATGCAATTCGTAATAACTCTTAGGGAATCCGGCCTAGGGTTAGCCTATTGATGCAATTCGTAATATCTGTTAGGAAATCTGGCCTAGGGTTAGCCTATTGATGCAATCCGTAATAACTGTTAGGGAATCAGGCCTAGGGTTAGCCTATTGATGCAATCCGTAATAACTGTTAGGATATCTGGCCTAGGGTTAGCCTATTGATGCAATTCGTAATAACTCTTAGGGAATCCGGCCTAGGGTTAGCCTATTGATGCAATTCGTAATATCTGTTAGGAAATCTGGCCTAGGGTTAGCCTATTGATGCAATCCGTAATAACTGTTAGGATATCTGGCCTAGGGTTAGCCTATTGATGCAATCCATAATAACTGTTACAATATCTGTTGCATGTCCAAATAATACCTGTTGTGACATCTGGCCTAGGGTTAGCCTATTGATGCAATCCGTAATAACTGTTAGGGAATCTGGCCTAGGGTTAGCCTATTGATGCAATCCATTATAACTCTTAGGGGGTCTGGCCTAGGGTTAGCCTATTGATGCAATCCGTAATAACTGTTAGGATATCTGGCCTAGGGTTAGCCTATTGATGCAATTCGTAATAACTCTTAGGGAATCCGGCCTAGGGTTAGCCTATTGATGCAATTCGTAATATCTGTTAGGAAATCTGGCCTAGGGTTAGCCTATTGATGCAATCCGTAATAACTGTTAGGATATCTGGCCTAGGGTTAGCCTATTGATGCAATCCGTAATAACTGTTACAATATCTGTTGCATGTCCAAATAATACCTCTTGTGACATCTGGCCTAGGGTTAGCCTATTGATGCAATCCGTAATAACTGTTAGGGAATCAGGCCTAGGGTTAGCCTATTGATGCAATCCGTAATAACTGTTATGATATCTGGCCTAGGGTTAGCCTATTTATGCAATCCGTAATAACTGTTACGATATCTGGCCTAGGGTTAGCCTATTGATGCAATCCGTAATAACTGTTACAATATCTGTTGCATGTCCAAATAATACCTGTTGTGACATCTGGCCTAGGGTTAGCCTATTGATGCAATCCGTAATAACTGTTAGGGAATCTGGCCTAGGGTTACCATATTGATGCAATCCGTAATAACTCTTAGGGGGTCTGGCCTAGGGTTAGCCTATTGATGCAATCCGTAATAACTGTTAGGATATCTGGCCTAGGGTTAGCCTATTGATGCAATTCGTAATAACTCTTAGGGAATCCAGCCTAGGGTTAGCCTATTGATGCAATTCGTAATATCTGTTAGGAAATCTGGCCTAGGGTTAGCCTATTGATGCAATCCGTAATAACTGTTAGGATATCTGGCCTAGGGTTAGCCTATTGATGCAATCCGTAATAACTGTTACAATATCTGTTGCATGTCCAAATAATACCTCTTGTGACATCTGGCCTAGGGTTAGCCTATTGATGCAATCCGTAATAACTGTTAGGGAATCAGGCCTAGGGTTAGCCTATTGATGCAATCCGTAATAACTGTTATGATATCTGGCCTAGGGTTAGCCTATTTATGCAATCCGTAATAACTGTTACGATATCTGGCCTAGGGTTAGCCTATTGATGCAATCCGTAATAACTGTTACAATATCTGTTGCATGTCCAAATAATACCTGTTGTGACATCTGGCCTAGGGTTAGCCTATTGATGCAATCCGTAATAACTGTTAGGGAATCTGGCCTAGGGTTACCATATTGATGCAATCCGTAATAACTCTTAGGGGGTCTGGCCTAGGGTTAGCCTATTGATGCAATCCGTAATAACTGTTAGGATATCTGGCCTAGGGTTAGCCTATTGATGCAATCCGTAATAACTGTTAGGGAATCAGGCCTAGGGTTAGCCTATTGATGCAATCTGTAATAACTGTTAGAGAATCTGGCCTAGGGTTAGCCTATTGATGCAATCCATAATGACTGTTAAGATATCTGTTGCATAAGTCCAAATAATACCTCTTGTGACATCTTGCCTACGGTTAGCCTATTGATGCAATCCGTAATAACTGTTAGGGAATCAGGCCTAGGGTTAGCCTATTGATGCAATCCGTAATAACTGTTATGATATCTGGCCTAGGGTTAGCCTATTGATGCAATTCGTAATAACTCTTAGGGAATCCGGCCTAGGGTTAGCCTATTGATGCAATTCGTAATATCTGTTAGGAAATCTGGCCTAGGGTTAGCCTATTGATGCAATCCGTAATAACTGTTAGGATATCTGGCCTAGGGTTAGCCTATTGATGCAATCCGTAATAACTGTTACAATATCTGTTGCATGTCCAAATAATACCTGTTGTGACATGTGGCCTAGGGTTAGCCTATTGATGCAATCCGTAATAACTGTTAGGGAATCTGGCCTAGGGTTAGCCTATTGATGCAATCTGTAATAACTGTTAGGATATCTGGCCTAGGGTTAGCCTATTGATGCAATTCGTAATAACTCTTAGGCAATCCGGCCTAGGGTTAGCCTATTGATGCAATTCGTAATATCTGTTAGGAAATCTGGCCTAGGGTTAGCCTATTGATGCAATCCGTAATAACTGTTAGGATATCTGGCCTAGGGTTAGCCTATTGATGCAATCCGTAATAACTGTTACAATATCTGTTGCATGTCCAAATAATACCTCTTGTGACATCTGGCCTAGGGTTAGCCTATTGATGCAATCCGTAATAACTGTTAGGGAATCAGGCCTAGGGTTAGCCTATTGATGCAATCCGTAATAACTGTTAGGGAATCAGGCCTAGGGTTAGCCTATTGATGCAATCCGTAATAACTGTTAGGATATCTGGCCTAGGGTTAGCCTATTGATGCAATTCGTAATAACTCTTAGGGAATCCGGCCTAGGGTTAGCCTATTGATGCAATTCGTAATATCTGTTAGGAAATCTGGCCTAGGGTTAGCCTATTGATGCAATCCGTAATAACTGTTAGGATATCTGGCCTAGGGTTAGCCTATTGATGCAATCCGTAATAACTGTTACAATATCTGTTGCATGTCCAAATAATACCTGTTGTGACATCTGGCCTAGGGTTAGCCTATTGATGCAATCCGTAATAACTGTTAGGGAATCTGGCCTAGGGTTAGCCTATTGATGCAATCCATTATAACTCTTAGGGGGTCTGGCCTAGGGTTAGCCTATTGATGCAATCCGTAATAACTGTTAGGATATCTGGCCTAGGGTTAGCCTATTGATGCAATCCGTAATAACTGTTACAATATCTGTTGCATGTCCAAATAATACCTCTTGTGACATCTGGCCTAGGGTTAGCCTATTGATGCAATCCGTAATAACTGTTAGGGAATCAGGCCTAGGGTTAGCCTATTGATGCAATCCGTAATAACTGTTATGATATCTGGCCTAGGGTTAGCCTATTTATGCAATCCGTAATAACTGTTACGATATCTGGCCTAGGGTTAGCCTATTGATGCAATCCGTAATAACTGTTACAATATCTGTTGCATGTCCAAATAATACCTGTTGTGACATCTGGCCTAGGGTTAGCCTATTGATGCAATCCGTAATAACTGTTAGGGAATCTGGCCTAGGGTTACCATATTGATGCAATCCGTAATAACTCTTAGGGGGTCTGGCCTAGGGTTAGCCTATTGATGCAATCCGTAATAACTGTTAGGATATCTGGCCTAGGGTTAGCCTATTGATGCAATCCGTAATAACTGTTAGGGAATCAGGCCTAGGGTTAGCCTATTGATGCAATCTGTAATAACTGTTAGAGAATCTGGCCTAGGGTTAGCCTATTGATGCAATCCGTAATGACTGTTAAGATATCTGTTGCATAAGTCCAAATAATACCTCTTGTGACATCTTGCCTACGGTTAGCCTATTGATGCAATCCGTAATAACTGTTAGGGAATCAGGCCTAGGGTTAGCCTATTGATGCAATCCGTAATAACTGTTATGATATCTGGCCTAGGGTTAGCCTATTGATGCAATTCGTAATAACTCTTAGGGAATCCGGCCTAGGGTTAGCCTATTGATGCAATTCGTAATATCTGTTAGGAAATCTGGCCTAGGGTTAGCCTATTGATGCAATCCGTAATAACTGTTAGGATATCTGGCCTAGGGTTAGCCTATTGATGCAATTCGTAATAACTCTTAGGCAATCCGGCCTAGGGTTAGCCTATTGATGCAATTCGTAATATCTGTTAGGAAATCTGGCCTACGGTTAGCCTATTGATGCAATCCGTAATAACTGTTAGGATATCTGGCCTAGGGTTAGCCTATTGATGCAATCCGTAATAACTGTTACAATATCTGTTGCATGTCCAAATAATACCTGTTGTGACATCTGGCCTAGGGTTAGCCTATTGATGCAATCCGTAATAACTGTTAGGGAATCTGGCCTAGGGTTAGCCTATTGATGCAATTCGTAATATCTGTTAGGAAATCTGGCCTAGGGTTAGCCTATTGATGCAATCCGTAATAACTGTTAGGATATCTGGCCTAGGGTTAGCCTATTGATGCAATCCGTAATAACTGTTACAATATCTGTTGCATGTCCAAATAATACCTGTTGTGACATCTGGCCTAGGGTTAGCCTATTGATGCAATCCGTAATAACTGTTAGGGAATCTGGCCTAGGGTTAGCCTATTGATGCAATCCATTATAACTCTTAGGGGGTCTGGCCTAGGGTTAGCCTATTGATGCAATCCGTAATAACTGTTAGGATATCTGGCCTAGGGTTAGCCTATTGATGCAATTCGTAATAACTCTTAGGGAATCCGGCCTAGGGTTAGCCTATTGATGCAATTCGTAATATCTGTTAGGAAATCTGGCCTAGGGTTAGCCTATTGATGCAATCTGTAATAACTGTTAGGATATCTGGCCTAGGGTTAGCCTATTGATGCAATCCGTAATAACTGTTACAATATCTGTTGCATGTCCAAATAATACCTCTTGTGACATCTGGCCTAGGGTTAGCCTATTGATGCAATCCGTAATAACTGTTAGGGAATCAGGCCTAGGGTTAGCCTATTGATGCAATCCGTAATAACTGTTATGATATCTGGCCTAGGGTTAGCCTATTTATGCAATCCGTAATAACTGTTACGATATCTGGCCTAGGGTTAGCCTATTGATGCAATCCGTAATAACTGTTACAATATCTGTTGCATGTCCAAATAATACCTGTTGTGACATCTGGCCTAGGGTTAGCCTATTGATGCAATCCGTAATAACTGTTAGGGAATCTGGCCTAGGGTTACCATATTGATGCAATCCGTAATAACTCTTAGGGGGTCTGGCCTAGGGTTAGCCTATTGATGCAATCCGTAATAACTGTTAGGATATCTGGCCTAGGGTTAGCCTATTGATGCAATCCGTAATAACTGTTAGGGAATCAGGCCTAGGGTTAGCCTATTGATGCAATCTGTAATAACTGTTAGAGAATCTGGCCTAGGGTTAGCCTATTGATGCAATCCGTAATGACTGTTAAGATATCTGTTGCATAAGTCCAAATAATACCTCTTGTGACATCTTGCCTACGGTTAGCCTATTGATGCAATCCGTAATAACTGTTAGGGAATCAGGCCTAGGGTTAGCCTATTGATGCAATCCGTAATAACTGTTAGGATATCTGGCCTAGGGTTAGCCTATTGATGCAATTCGTAATAACTCTTAGGGAATCCGGCCTAGGGTTAGCCTATTGATGCAATTCGTAATATCTGTTAGGAAATCTGGCCTAGGGTTAGCCTATTGATGCAATCCGTAATAACTGTTAGGATATCTGGCCTAGGGTTAGCCTATTGATGCAATCCGTAATAACTGTTACAATATCTGTTGCATGTCCAAATAATACCTGTTGTGACATGTGGCCTAGGGTTAGCCTATTGATGCAATCCGTAATAACTGTTAGGGAATCTGGCCTAGGGTTAGCCTATTGATGCAATCTGTAATAACTGTTAGGATATCTGGCCTAGGGTTAGCCTATTGATGCAATTCGTAATAACTCTTAGGCAATCCGGCCTAGGGTTAGCCTATTGATGCAATTCGTAATATCTGTTAGGAAATCTGGCCTAGGGTTAGCCTATTGATGCAATCCGTAATAACTGTTAGGATATCTGGCCTAGGGTTAGCCTATTGATGCAATCCGTAATAACTGTTACAATATCTGTTGCATGTCCAAATAATACCTCTTGTGACATCTGGCCTAGGGTTAGCCTATTGATGCAATCCGTAATAACTGTTAGGGAATCAGGCCTAGGGTTAGCCTATTGATGCAATCCGTAATAACTGTTAGGATATCTGGCCTAGGGTTAGCCTATTGATGCAATTCGTAATAACTCTTAGGCAATCCGGCCTAGGGTTAGCCTATTGATGCAATTCGTAATATCTGTTAGGAAATCTGGCCTAGGGTTAGCCTATTGATGCAATCCGTAATAACTGTTAGGATATCTGGCCTAGGGTTAGCCTATTGATGCAATTCGTAATAACTCTTAGGCAATCCGGCCTAGGGTTAGCCTATTGATGCAATTCGTAATATCTGTTAGGAAATCTGGCCTAGGGTTAGCCTATTGATGCAATCCGTAATAACTGTTAGGATATCTGGCCTAGGGTTAGCCTATTGATGCAATCCGTAATAACTGTTACAATATCTGTTGCATGTCCAAATAATACCTCTTGTGACATCTGGCCTAGGGTTAGCCTATTGATGCAATTCGTAATAACTCTTAGGCAATCCGGCCTAGGGTTAGCCTATTGATGCAATTCGTAATATCTGTTAGGAAATCTGG
Source organism: Paramormyrops kingsleyae (assembly GCF_048594095.1). Lineage (NCBI taxonomy): Eukaryota > Metazoa > Chordata > Actinopteri > Osteoglossiformes > Mormyridae > Paramormyrops > Paramormyrops kingsleyae. The sequence continues at coordinate 57,794 of NW_027326085.1, forward strand.
CCTAGGGTTAGCCTATTGATGCAATCCGTAATAACTGTTAGGATATCTGGCCTAGGGTTAGCCTATTGATGCAATCCGTAATAACTGTTACAATATCTGTTGCATGTCCAAATAATACCTGTTGTGACATCTGGCCTAGGGTTAGCCTATTGATGCAATCCGTAATAACTGTTAGGTAATCTGGCCTAGGGTTAGCCTATTGATGCAATCCATAATAACTGTTAGGGGGTCTGGCCTAGGGTTAGCCTATTGATGCAATCCGTAATAACTGTTAGGGAATCCGGCCTAGGGTTAGCCTATTGATGCAATCTGTAATAACTGTTAGGATATCTGGCCTAGGGTTAGCCAATTGATGCAATCCGTAATAACTGTTATGATATCTGGCATAGGGTTAGCCTATTGATGCAATCCGTAATAACTGTTACAATGTCTGTTGCATGTCCAAATAATACCTGTTGTGACATTTGGCCTAGGGTTAGCCTATTGATGCAATTCGTAATATCTGTTAGGATTTCTGTTGCATGTCCAAATAATACCTGTTGTGACATGTGGCCTAGGGTTAGCCTATTGATGCAATCCGTAATAACTGTTAGGGCATCTGGCCTAGGGTTAGCCTATTGATGCAATCCATAATAACTCTTAGGGGGTCTGGCCTAGGGTTAGCCTATTGATGCAATCCGTAATAACTGTTAGGGAATCTGGCCTAGGGTTAGCCTATTGATGCAATCTGTAATAACTGTTAAGATATCTGGCCTAGGGTTAGCCAATTGATGCAATCCGTAATAACTGTTATGATATCTGGCCTAGGGTTAGCCTATTGATGCAATCCGTAATAACTGTTACAATATCTGTTGCATGTCCAAATAATACCTGTTGTGACATTTGGCCTAGGGTTAGCCTATTGATGCAATCCGTAATAACTGTTAGGATATCTGGCCTAGGGTTAGCCTATTGATGCAATCCGTAATAACTGTTAGGGAATCTGGCCTAGGGTTAGCCTATTGATGCAATCTGTAATAACTGTTAGGATATCTGGCCTAGGGTTAGCCAATTGATGCAATCCGTAATAACTGTTATGATATCTGGCCTAGGGTTAGCCTATTGATGCAATCTGTAATAACTGTTATGATATCTGGCCTAGGGTTAGCCTATTGATGCAATCCGTAATGACTGTTAAGATATCTGTTGCATAAGTCCAAATAATACCTCTTGTGACATCTTGCCTACGGTTAGCCTATTGATGCAATCCGTAATAACTGTTAGGGAATCAGGCCTAGGGTTAGCCTATTGATGCAATCCGTAATAACTGTTAGGGACTCTGGCCTAGGGGTACCATATTGATGCAATCCGTAATAACTGTTAGAGAATCTGGCCTAGGGTTAGCCTGTTGATGTAAGCCGTAATAACTGTTAGGGGACCTGGCCTAGGGTTAGCCTATTGATGCAATCTGTAATGACCGTTAGGAAATCTGGCCTAGGGTTACCATATTGATGTAATCTGTAACAACTGTTAGGAGACTTTTGAGGATATCTGTAATATAACTGAAGCAGTCTTCCTAGGTAATCTGTAATCTCTCACAATCTCATTTTGACACTTTGTCAATTTTTCACTTTGTCATGACCAATGAACAAGAAACACAAAAAGGTAGGCAATCTGTTATCCATATGTAGGGGATGCGACCTCATTAATGAACCCTAGGGGATCACTCATGCCTATGTAGGGGATGTGGCCTCAGCAACAAGCAGTAGGGAATCCCTCATGTGTATGTAGGGGATGCGGCCTCAGCAATGAACCTTAGGGAATACCTCATGTCTATGTAGGGGATGCGGCCTCAGCAACAAGCAGTAGGGAATCCCTCATGTGTATGTAGGGGATGCGGCCTCAGCAATGAACAGTAGGGGATCTGTCATCTGTATGTAGAAGATGCAGCCTCAACTATCAACAGTAGGGGGCACGTTATCCTTAATTATGACAGCAACAAACAGTAGGTGATCCATCATCTGTATGTAGGAGGTGCGGCCTCAGCAATGAACCTTAGGGAATACCTCATGTCTATGTAGGGGATGCGGCCTCAGCGGCAAGCAGTAGGGAATCCCTCATGTGTATGTAGGGGATGCGGCCTCAGCAATGAACCTTAGGGAATACCTCATGTCTATGTAGGGGATGCGGCCTCAGCAATGAGCAGTAGGGGATCCGTCACATCTATGTAGGGGATCCGTCATGTGTATGTAGGGGATGAGGCCTCAGCAATGAACAGTAGGGGGCACTTTACCTATAGCTATGACATGCGGCCTCAGCAACGAACAGTAGCTAATTAAAATGTAAACCTACATGGCCTCCAAACGTGTTCTGTAAGTGCTGCATTCTTGAAACTTGGCACGTTAATTAATACTTATATCTAGTATGAGTGCGCCGAATTTCAGAGCCCTAGCTCGTACGGTTCGGCCGTAGCGGCCGGTCAGCTTCGTTTGAGGCCTAGTCTGATTTCTTCGCATTGGCATATACCGCCAAAGTTAGCAAACTCTAAAGCCCACTGCGGCTGAGTGGTAAGAGCTGTGCTAATGAAACTTGGCACACTTATTCATACCTGTAACTAGTTTATCTGTGTGAAATTTCAAGCCCCTAGCTCACACGGTTCAGCTGCCGGACCCCCTCAGGTTACCTGCCACTTTAGCGCTTAAAAGCGATTTAAAATGTAAACCTACATGGCCCACAAACGTGTTCTGTGAGTGCTGCATTCTTGAAACTTGGCCAGTCAATTCATACTTATATCTAGTACGAGCACGCCGAATTTCAGAGCCCTAGCTCGTACGGTTCAGCCGTAGCGGCCGGTCAGCTTCGTTTGAGGCCTAGTTTTTAATGTCTCCATTCGCCTGCATTGCCTAACTTGGCAAATTCTAAAGCCCACTGCGGCTAAGTGGTAAGGGCTGCGCTAATGAAACTTGGCACACTTATTCATACCTGTAACTAGTTTATCTGTGTGAAATTTCAAGCCCCTAGCTCACACGGTTCAGCTGCCGGACCCCCTCAGGTTACCTGCCACTTTAGCACTTAAAAGTGATTTAAAATGTAAACCTACATGGCCCCCACACATGTTCTGTAACTGCTGCATTCTTGAAACTTGGCAAACTTGTCCGGACATACATCCAGTTTATGCGTGCCGAATCTCAGACCCCTAGCTCGTAGGGCTCTGCTGTGACGCCCCCTCATGTTTGTTTGAGGCCTAGTCAGCCACCAGGCCTGTGAACCTAGAATGAGGTAGTCCGTAATGCCTATATAGGGGATGCGGCTTAAGAGTCCATAATGAGACAGTCCGTAATACCTATCTATGAGATGTGCCCCTGCCCAGCCTGCCCCTATTGGTGAAGACACAGGTATCGGCACACTGATTTATTCATCCATCTAGTTTATCTGTGTTGCCTAGACAACGGTGACCTGCTGATCTCAGTGACCAATGACATTCAGACTAAGGGAATCCGAAATCCCTATGCTTAAAATAATTATATTTTGAAAGTAAAACAATATTTGATTGTAATGTGGAGCATGTGTGCTTTGACATGAATTTTTGAATCGTCCACTTAGCTTTCTCCTCTGTGGACTTGTGACGTTTTAAAGTTTACCAGGCTGTTTCTGTCAAGCCTACACTAAGGCAGCATATTACTTGCAGCGCCACACCCTCTCTCCACAGAGTGTTACTTTTTTGTATCGATTTGCGCTGAGAGACGTGCCGTTGCCTAGGCAACCGCCAGCTGCCACTCTCAGTGACCGTTAATATTCCCAGTTACCGTATCCGTAATCCCTATGCCTGAAATCACTTTTTTCTTTGGAAGTGAATAACTTTACTTCTGTCAGGTCTGCACCTATGATACTGTAAACACTTCACTGGGTATGTGTCGCGCATCTCCTCACCAAATTTCAGCCCCCTAGGTCACAGGGTTCAGCCAAAAGACCCCCTCAAGTGACCTTGCCCCTTTTCCCCTTAAAGGCCTATTAAAACGTAAGTTCACAGGTCCAGCAGACATGTTCTCTAAGAGCTGCGGTCACGAAACTCGGGACTTGGGTTCATACAAATACGTAGTACGTGCGTGCCGAATTTCAGACCGCTGGCTCGTATGGATGGGCCGTGACCCCCCCTCTAGGTCAGTTTGAGGCCTATTCGGAAGAAATGCGGCCGCTCACCATAAAAAGACAGGCTGTAATCAAATTAAGGAGGCATAATCGTAACAGACATGTATCGGGTGATTTAAAGAGCATACTGTCTAGTTTCAGGAACACTTTGAACGGTCTTCCTAGGTCACTGCTACACAGAGTTATGGCCTGTCAAATGACAGGTGGGGTGCCTCCATTCACTTAACATTGGCGACCTCACTGACTTTGAGGGCCAATAAAAACTCTTCTATGAGGTGTACATGCATGAAACTTTACAGGTGTGTTTGTCCATGTCCCTAGTGTATGCAGGAGAAAATCCAGCCGTCTCTATCACACGGCTGAGGGTGCAGGTGCCTTCGTGTGATTTGCGGGCCTTTGGTGAGGGCTGCACTCGTAAAAGTTCAGTACGTGATTTCCCAATTTGCCTTGCTCCAGTGTGCCAAATTTCAGACTTCTAGCTCACACGGGCCGGCCGTGAGACCACCAGACACTAAAGGGTTAATAAAAACCACCCCGTGTGGCATAGACCCCCCAAATTTGGGTCACTGGTGCAGACCACCCTCCCCCATCATTGTCCCAAATTTCAGTCCTCTAGCTCAAAGGAAACTGCAGTTATGAGCTGATTTCCAAGAGAGGCCCCTCTCGGCTGCAGCAAGCTTTCAGTATGGGGTTGTGGGTCTAGGCACACACAGGCATTTTTTGGCCAGACAGAGGAAATCGCAGTCAAAATATGCTCCTTCGATTTGAAAGCTAAATTAATCAATTAAAGAAGCATAATCGTCACAGACATGTTATGGGTGATTTACAGAGCAGACGGTCTAGTTTCAGGAACACTTTGAACCATCTTCCTAGGCCAGTCCTACATGGAGTTATGGCCTGTCAAATGACAGGTGGGGTGCCTCCATTCACTTAACATTGGCGACCTCACTGACTTTGAGGGCCAATAAAAACAGTTCTGTCATATCTTCAGTCATGAAACTTGGCACACTTGTCCAGAGACATATCTAGTTTACGCCTGCCAAATTTCAGACCCCTAGCTCCTACGGCCGTGCCGTGACACCCCCTGAAGGTAGTTTGAGGCCTAGTCGAAGAGATGCAGCCTCTCAGATTTAAAACCTGTTAGAATCTAATTAAGAAGGCATAATTTTAATGGACATGTATTGGGTGATTTAAAGAGCAGACTGTGTAGTTTCAGGAACACTTTGAATCGTCTTCCTAGGCCTCTCCTACACGTCAAATGACATGCACGGTGCCTCCATTCACTTAACATTGCCGACCTCGCTGAATCTGAGGGTCGATTCAAACGTGTTGTGTAACAGCTGCACTCTTGAAACTCAGCACGCTCGTCCGGACACACGTCCAGTTCACGCGTGCCGAATTTCAGACCCCTAGCTCGTAGGGCTCTGCCGCGACGCCCCCTCATGTGTGTTTGAGGCCTAGTCAGCCCTCAGGCCTGTGAACCTAGAATGAGGTAGTCCGTAATGCCTATATAGGGGATGCGGCTTGAGCGCCTAAAAGGGATTTAAATGTAAACCTACATGGCCCCCAAACGTGTTATGTATGTGCTGCTTTCTTGAAACTTGGCACGTCAATTTATACTTATATCTAGTATGAGCACGCCGAATTTCAGAGCCCTAGCTCGTACGGTTCGGCCGTAGCGGCCGGTCAGCTTCGTTTGAGGCCTAGTCTCATGTCTTCGCATTGGCATATGTCGCCTAAGTTAGCAAACTCTAAAGCCCACTGCGGCTGAGTGGTAAGGGCTGCGCTAATGAAACTTGGCACACTTATTCATACCTGCAACTAGTTTATCTCTGTGAAATTTCAAGCCCCTAGCCTACACGGTTCAGCTGCAGGACCCCCTCAGGTTACCCGCCACTTTAGCGCTTAAAAGCGATTTAAAATGTATACCTACATGGCCCGTAAACTTGTCCTGTATGTGCTGCTTTCTTGAAACTTGGCACGTCAATTCATACTTGTATCTAGTATGAGCAGGCCGAATTTCAGAGCCCTAGCTCGTACGGTTCGGCCGTAGCGGCCGGTCAGCTTCGTTTGAGGCCTAGTTTTTAATGTCTCCATTCGCTTGCATTGCCTAACTTGGCAAATTCTAAAGCCCACTGCGGCTAAGTGGTAAGGGCTGCGCTAATGAAACTTGGCACACTTATTCATACATGAAACTAGTTTATCTGTGTGAAATTTCAAGCCCCTAGCTCACACGGTTCAGCTGCCGGACCCCCTCAGGTTACCTGCCACTTTAGCACTTAAAAGTGATTTAAAATGTAAACCTACATGGCCCCCACACATGTTCTGTAACTGCTGCATTCTTGAAACTTGGCAAACTTGTCCGGACATACGTCCAGTTTATGCGTGCCGAATCTCAGACCCCTAGCTCGTAGGGCTCTGCTGTGACGCCCCCTCATGTTTGTTTGAGGCCTAGTCAGCCATCAGGCCTGTGAACCTAGAATGAGGTAGTCCGTAATGCCTATATAGGGGATGCGGCTTAAGAGTCCATAATGAGACAGTCCGTAATACCTATCTATGAGATGTGCCCCTGCCCAGCCTGCCCCTATTGGTGAAGACACAGGTATCGGCACACTGATTTATTCATCCATCTAGTTTATCTGTGTTGCCTAGACAACGGTGACCTGCTGATCTCAGTGACCAATGACATTCAGACTAAGGGAATCCGAAATCCCTATGCTTAAAATAATTATATTTTGAAAGTAAAACAATATTTGATTGTAATGTGGAGCATGTGTGCTTTGACATGAATTTTTGAATCGTCCACTTAGCTTTCTCCTCTGTGGACTTGTGACGTTTTAAAGTTTACCAGGCTGTTTCTGTCAAGCCTACACTAAGGCAGCATATTACTTGCAGCGCCACACCCTCTCTCCACAGAGTGTTACTTTTTTGTATCGATTTGCGCTGAGAGACGTGCCGTTGCCTAGGCAACCGCCAGCTGCCACTCTCAGTGACCGTTAATATTCCCAGTTACCGTATCCGTAATCCCTATGCCTGAAATCACTTTTTTCTTTGGAAGTGAATAACTTTACTTCTGTCAGGTCTGCACCTATGATACTGTAAACACTTCACTGGGTATGTGTCGCGCATCTCCTCACCAAATTTCAGCCCCCTAGGTCACAGGGTTCAGCCAAAAGACCCCCTCAAGTGACCTTGCCCCTTTTCCCCTTAAAGGCCTATTAAAACGTAAGTTCACAGGTCCAGCAGACATGTTCTCTAAGAGCTGCGCTCACGAAACTCGGGACTTTGGTTCATACAAATACGTAGTACGTGCGTGCCGAATTTCAGACCGCTGGCTCGTATGGATGGGCCGTGACCCCCCCTCTAGGTCAGTTTGAGGCCTATTCGGAAGAAATGCGGCCGCTCACCATAAAAAGACAGGCTGTAATCAAATTAAGGAGGCATAATCGTAACAGACATGTATCGGGTGATTTAAAGAGCATACTGTCTAGTTTCAGGAACACTTTGAACGGTCTTCCTAGGTCACTGCTACACAGAGTTATGGCCTGTCAAATGACAGGTGGGGTGCCTCCATTCACTTAACATTGGCGACCTCACTGACTTTGAGGGCCAATAAAAACTCTTCTATGAGGTGTACATGCATGAAACTTTACAGGTGTGTTTGTCCATGTCCCTAGTGTATGCAGGAGAAAATCCAGCCGTCTCTATCACACGGCTGAGGGTGCAGGTGCCTTCGTGTGATTTGCGGGCCTTTGGTGAGGGCTGCACTCGTAAAAGTTCAGTACGTGATTTCCCAATTTGCCTTGCTCCAGTGTGCCAAATTTCAGACTTCTAGCTCACACGGGCCGGCCGTGAGACCACCAGACACTAAAGGGTTAATAAAAACCATCCCGTGTGGCATAGACCCCCCAAATTTTGGTCACTGGTGCAGACCATCCTCCCCTATCATTGTCCCAAATTTCAGTCCTCTAGCTCAAAGGGAACTGCAGTTATGAGCTGATTTCCAAGAGAGGCCCCTCTCAGCTGCAGCAAGCTTTCAGTATGGGGTTGTGGGTCTAGGCACACACAGGCATTTTTTGGCCAGACAGAGGAAATCGCAGTCAAAATATGCTCCTCCGAATTGAAAGCTAAATTAATCAATTAAAGAAGCATAATCGACACAGACATGTTATGGGTGATTTACAGAGCAGACGGTCTAGTTTCAGGAACACTTTGAACCATCTTCCTAGGCCACTCCTACATGGAGTTAGGGCCTGTCAAATGACAGGTGGGGTGCCTCCATTCACTTAACATTGGCGACCTCACTGACTTTGAGGGCCAATAAAAACAGTTCTGTCATATCTTCAGTCATGAAACTTGGCACACTTGTCCAGAGACATATCTAGTTTACGCCTGCCAAATTTCAGACCCCTAGCTCATACGGCTGCGCCGTGGCGCCCCCTGAAGGTAGTTTGAGGCCTAGTCGAAGAGATGCAGCCTCTCAGATTTAAAACCTATTAGAATATAATTAAGAAGGCATAATTTTAATGGACATGTATTGGGTGATTTAAAGAGCAGACTGTGTAGTTTCAGGAACACTTTGAATCGTCTTCCTAGGCCTCTCCTACACGTCAAATGACATGCGCGGTGCCTCCATTCACTTAACATTGCCGACCTCGCTGAATCTGAGGGTCGATTCAAACGTGTTGTGTAACAGCTGCACTCTTGAAACTCAGCACGCTCGTCCGGACACACGTCCAGTTCACGCGTGCCGAATTTCAGACCCCTAGCTCGTAGAGCTCTGCCGCGACGCCCCCTCATGTGTGTTTGAGGCCTAGTCAGCCATCAGGCCTGTGAACCTAGAATGAGGTAGTCCGTAATGCCTATATAGGGGATGCGGCTTGAGCGCCTAAAAGGGATTTAAATGTAAACCTACATGGCCCCCAAACGTGTTATGTATGTGCTGCTTTCTTGAAACTTGGCACGTCAATTTATACTTATATCGAGTATGAGCACGCCGAATTTCAGAGCCCTAGCTCGTACGGTTCGGCCGTAGCGGCCGGTCAGCTTCGTTTGAGGCCTAGTTTTTAATGTCTCCATTGACTTAACATTGCCTATGTTAGCAAATTTAAAGGTCCACTGCGGCTCAGTGGTAAGGGCTGCACTAATGAAACTTGGCACACTTATTCATACCAGTAAGTAGTTTATCTGTGTGAAATTTCAAGCCCCTAGCCCACACGGTTCAGCTGCAGGACCCCCTCAGGTTACCCGCCACTTTAGAGCTTAAAAGCAATTTAAAATGTAAACCTACATGGCCCCCAAACTTGTTCTGTATGTGCTGCATTCTTGAAACTTGGCAAGTTAATTCATACTTATATCTAGTATGAGCACGCCGAATTTCAGAGCCCTAGCTCGTAGGGCTCTGCTGTGACGCCCCCTCATGTTTGTTTGAGGCCTAGTCAGCCATCAGGCCTGTGAACCTAGAATGAGGTGGTCTGTAATACCTATATAGGGGATGCGGCTTTAGAGTCCATAATGAGACAGTACGTAATATCTATGAGATGTGCCCCTGCCCAGCCTGCCCCTATTGGTGAAAACACAGGTACTGCAGCTTGAGCAATAAAGTCCGTAATATATATATATCTCTATAGTATGATAGTCCACGATACGTATAGGATATGGCTTTACTAGCCTGCCCCCACTGGTGAAGACAGGTACTGCAGCTTGAGCGATAAAGTCCGGAACATATATATATCTCTATAGTATGATAGTCCATGATACGTATAGGATCTGGCTTTACTACCCATACTGAGCATTAGGTCAGCCTGCCCCCACTGGTGAAGACATAGGTACTGCAGCTTGAGCGATAAAGTCCGGAACATATATATATCTCTATAGTATGATAGTCCATGATACGTATAGGATCTGGCTTTACTACCCATACTGAGCATTAGGTCAGCCTGCCCCCACTGGTGAAGACAGGTACTGCAGCTTGAGCGATAAAGTCCGGAACATATATATATCTCTATCGTATGATAGTCCATGATACGTATAGGATCTGGCTTTACTACCCATACTGAGCATTAGGTCAGCCTGCCCCCACTGGTGAAGACATAGGTACTGCAGCTTGAGCGATAAAGTCCATAATATATATATCTATAGTATGATAGTCCACGATACGTATAGGATCTGGCTTTACTACACATACTGAGCATTAGATCAGCCTGCCCCCACTTGTGAAGACATAGGTACTGCAGCTTGAGCAATAAAGTCCGTAATATATATGTATCTCTATAGTATGATAGTCCATGATACGTATAGAATCTGGCTTTACTAGCCTGCCCCCACTGGAGAAGACAGGTACTGCAGTTTGAGCGATAAAGTCCGGAACATATATATATCTCTATCGTATGATAGTCCATGATACGTATAGGATCTGGCTTTACTACCCATACTGAGCATTAGGTCAGCCTGCCCCCACTGGTGAAGACAAAGGTACTGCAGCTTGAGCGATAAAGTCCATAATATATATATCTATAGTATGATAGTCCACGATACGTATAGAATCTGGCTTTACTACACATACTGAGCATTAGGTCAGCCTGCCCCCACTGGTGAAGACGTAGGTACTGCAGCTTGAGCAATAAAGTCCGTAATATATATATATCTCTATAGTATGATAGTCCACGATACGTATAGGATCTGGCTTTACTACCCATACTTAGCATTAGGTCAGCCTGCCCCCACTGGTGAAGACATAGGTACTGCAGCTTGAGCAATAAAGTGCACAATATATATCATTCATTACGGCCTCCTTAAGTATAAATAAATGCTAAAAAGTTAGCGACATCGATTAAAGATAATAGACAATAAAGATTAAAAACAAAAAAATACATGGAGAAATATACCTGGCTATGCCTGCATACATACATATGTAATGTATAGACATAAAAAACACAACATACTTAAAACAGTTGATCAAAAAACACTTTTGGTCATGCAAAACGAGCTGTCACTTTTTTGACAGGTCAAACACTAAGTATAATTCCTACTGTGGTAGTCCATGATAAGTATATGATCCAGCTTTACTACCATAAGTATATAATCCGGCCTTACTAGCTATGTCATAAGGAACAATAGGTAAGTCTGCCCTCTGTTGGTGAAGACACAGGTACTGCAGCTTGAGCAATAAAGTCCGTAATATATATGTATCTCTATAGTATGATAGTCCACGATACGTATAGGATCTGGCTTTACTACCAATACTGAGCATTAGGTCAGCCTGCCCCCACTGGTGAAGACATAGGTACTGCAGCTTGAGCGATAAAGTCCGTAACATATGTATATCTCTATAGTATGATAGTCCATGATACGTATAGGATCTAGCTTTACTACCCATACTGAGCATTAGGTCAGCCTGCCCCCACTGGTGAAGACATAGGTACTGCAGCTTGAGCGATAAAGTCTGTAACATATATATATCTCTATAGTATGATAGTCCATGATACGTATAGGATCTGGCTTTACTACCCATACTGAGCATTAGATCAGCCTGCCCCCACTGGTGAAGACATAGGTACTGCAGCTTGAGCGATAAAGTCCATAACATATATATATCTCTATAGTATGATAATCCATGATACGTATAGGATCTGGCTTTACTACCCATACTGAGCATTAGGTCAGCCTGCCCCCACTGGTGAAGACATAGGTACTGCAGCTTGAGCAATAAAGTCTGTAATATATATATATATCTCTATTGTATGATAGTCCATGATAAGTATATGATCCGGCTTTACTACCACAATTATATAATCCGGCTTTACTACCTATGTCATTGGGAACAATAGGTAAGTCTGCCCTCTGTTGGTGAAGACACAGGTACTGCAGCTTGAGCAATATAGTCCGTAATATATATATATATCTCTATAGTATGATAGTCCATGATACGTATAGGATCTGGCTTTCCTACCCAAACTGAGCATTAGGTCGGCCTGCCCCCACTGGTGAAGACATAGGTACTGCAGCTTGAGCAATAAAGTTCGTAACATATATATATCTCTATAGTATGATAGTCCATGATACGTATAGGATCTGGCTTTACTACCCATACTGAGCATTAGGTCAGCCTGCCCCCACTGGTGAAGACATAGGTACTGCAGCTTGAGCAATAAAGTCTGTAATATATATATATCTTTATTGTATGATAGTCCATGATAAGTATATGATCCGGCTTTACTGCCACAATTATATAATCCGGCCTTACTAACTATGTCATAGGGAACAATAGGTAAGTCTGCCCTCTGTTGGTGAAGACACAGGTACTGCAGCTTGAGCAATATAGTCCGTAATATATATATATATCTCTGTAGTATGATAGTCCATGATACGTATATGATCTGGCTTTCCTACGCATAATGAGCATTAGGTCAGCCTGCCCCCACTGGTGAAGACATAGGTACTGCAGCTTGAGCGATAAAGTCCGTAACATATGTATATCTCTATAGTATGATAGTCCATGATACGTATATGATCTGGCTTTCCTACGCATAATGAGCATTAGGTCAGCCTGCCCCCACTGGTGAAGACATAGGTACTGCAGCTTGAGCAATAAAGTCTGTAATATATATATATCTTTATTGTATGATAGTCCATGATAAGTATATGATCCGGCTTTACTGCCACAATTATATAATCCGGCCTTACTAACTATGTCATAGGGAACAATAGGTAAGTCTGCCCTCTGTTGGTGAAGACACAGGTACTGCAGCTTGAGCAATATAGTCCGTAATATATATATATATCTCTGTAGTATGATAGTCCATGATACGTATATGATCTGGCTTTCCTACGCATAATGAGCATTAGGTCAGCCTGCCCCCACTGGTGAAGACATAGGTACTGCAGCTTGAGCGATAAAGTCCGTAACATATGTATATCTCTATAGTATGATAGTCCATGATACGTATATGATCTGGCTTTCCTACCCAAACTGAGCATTAGGTCATCCTGCCCCCACTGGTGAAGACATAGGTACTGCAGCTTGAACAATAAAGTGCGCAATATATATCATTTATTACGGCCTCCATATGTATAACTAAATGCTAAAAAGTTAGCGACATCGAATAAAGATAATAGACAATAAAGATTAAAAACAAAAAAATAAATGCACAAATACATCTGGCTATGCCTGCATACATGCATATGTAATGTACAGACATAAAAAACACAACATACTTAAAACAGTTGATCAAAAAACACTTTTGGTCATGTAAAACGAGCTGTCACTTTTTTGACAGCTATAACACTAAGTATAATGACTACTGTGGTAGTCCACGATAAATACAGGATCCGGCCTTACTACCATACCTATATAATCCGGCTTTACTGCCTATACCATAGAGACCAATAGCTCAGTCTGCCCTCTGTTGGTGAAGACAAAGGTACTGCAGCTTGAGCAATAAAGTGCGCAATATATATCATTTATTACGGCCTCCATATGTATAACTAAATGCTAAAAAGTTAGCGACATCGAATAAAGATAATAGACAATAAAGATTAAAAACAAAAAAATAAATGCACAAATACATCTGGCTATGCCTGCATACATGCATATGTAATGTACAGACATAAAAAACACAACATACTTAAAACAGTTGATCAAAAAACACTTTTGGTCATGTAAAACGAGCTGTCACTTTTTTGACAGCTATAACACTAAGTATAATGACTACTGTGGTAGTCCACGATAAATACAGGATCCGGCCTTACTACCATACCTATATAATCCGGCTTTACTGCCTATACCATAGAGACCAATAGCTCAGTCTGCCCTCTGTTGGTGAAGACAAAGGTACTGCAGCTTGAGCAATAAAGTGCGCAATATATATTACTTATTACGGCCTCCCTATGTATAACTAAATGATAAGATGTCACTTTTTTGACAGCTATAACACTAAGTATAATGACTACTGTGGTAGTCCATGATAAATATACAATCCGGCTTTACTACCTATGCCATAGAGACCAATAGCTCAGTCTGCCCTCTGTTGGTCAAGACAAAGGTACTGCAGCTTGAGCAATAAAGTGCAGAATGTATATTACTTATTACGGCCTCCCTATGTATAACTAAATGCTAAGATGTCACTTTTTTCACAGCTATAACACTAAGTATAATGACTACTGTGGTAGTCCATGATACATACATAATCAGGCTTTACTACCTATGCCATAGAGACCAATAGCTCAGTCTGCCCTCTGTTGGTGAAGACAAAGGTACTGCAGCTTGAGCAATAAAGTGCACAATATATATTATTTATTACGGCCTCCCTAAGCATAACTAAATGATAAAACATTAGCTACATCGATTAAAGATAATAGACAATAAAGATTAAAAACAAAAAAGTAAATGCACAAATACATCTGGCTATGCCTGCCTACATATATATGTGATGTACAGACAGAAAAAACACAATATACTTTAAAAACTTGATCAAAAAACAATTTTGGCCATGTAAAACGGGCTGTGACATTAGCCTATGTTAAGCTACTACAAACCTTATTACTGAATTATAGAAGCCGTAATATATATGTCTGAGATAGGCCTGAGATAATGAGACTTAGGTAATCCGTAATATATTTTTAAAAAATAAATACTGCCACCTGCAGTACAAAAACAGTTACTACGTAATAGGAATTACGTCCTTCTAATGAATTATAGGTATCCTGGCTTTTCGAACGTATGGGATTTTCCCATTGACGAGGCCAGGTTTCCTAAATTCAGGCCATAAAACTTAATACAGGCCAGGAAAAAAACCCGTCCCATACATTTTTTTTACAAAATGCGGAAAAAATAATAGGTATTCTGGACAGGCTCCTAACCCTAACCCTAACCCTAACCCTAACCCTAACCCTAACCCTAACCCTAATTAGTGCCCTGGCCCTAACCATAGCTAAATATTACGGCCTCCCTAACGGTCCAGGCCACCATACCTATAATTCCGGCCGTAATCCCTACTTTTCTAGGTTAGTGGCTGAAGTACCACCGTTTGACCACTTGATGTCACCCTAGGACAAGGAACTGAATCTTTATTATTAGTTACAGCTTCACTACCTTCACTACACTCGATCTATAGGTATTCTGGTTTAGGGTATCTGTAATATGATACAGGACTTCTGGCCGTGCATAATACCTATTCTAAAATCTGGCCTAGGGTTACCTTCTTTAACAAATGCGTAATAATGCTAGGGAACTGGGACGCAAAACGCCGAAATCTATATGGCCTCGGTCAGCCTACTTATGTATTCTGCAATTAAGAATAGGGAATTGGGATTTTCTGGTTACAGCTTCACTACCTTCACTACAGTGGATCCATAGGTGTTCTGGTTTAGGTTATCTGTAATATGATATAGGACTTCTGTCCGTACATAAAGCCTATTTTAAAATCTGGCCTAGGGTTAGCCTAATTATATAATCTGCAAT
>NW_027326086.1:0-71099 GCF_048594095.1 Paramormyrops kingsleyae
GAGCTCTCACCTTCTCTCAGCCCTGCTAAATAATGTTGCATAGTCTAACAAGCTTTATAATCTGTGTCAATGAGCAGTGCCTTACCGGAAATGCTTTCCCTGGGAATTATTGTAAACATGTATCACGTATTATAGGAGAAATACTTGTAAATGAATTAGATTTATTAACTGGCTCCTGAAATTAGGAATTGTAAATGAACTGACCTTAATGAGTATTAATTAAATTAATTCAGAGACATTGCAGTTCATTCCACATGAAAAGTTACAACTTAAGCTAAATCCGCTTAAATCATTTAGAGCATAGTCATAGTGATCAATGAAACACCTATATACACACACACACACACATATCCTTATGGGGACCGCTCATTCATTTCTATGGGGAAAATGCTAATGCTAACTTAACCCCTACTCAGCTCTAACCATAAGCATACAGTAAGTAGGCAACCAAAATACAAGAGTTTTTGCATTTTTAGTTTTTTCATTGCAGTCACGGATTTTTATAAAATAGAGTTTTCCCTTATAGGGACCAGGACCAGCTACACCTGTACTATTACACAGGCTACATGTGAAGAATGCGAGACAAAAAAGAAGAGCATTTAGACAGCCAGAGAATGTTAACTGCCAGTTTAATTATATTTATTACAGAGCTTATTGAATTGTTCAGTGAAATAAATCCATCCATCCATCATCCATCCATCTAGCAAACGGGCTGGTAGCCTCTCCTCAGCAGCATATGGCACAAGGTTGGTGCTCACCCTGGACGGGAGGCCAACTCAAATGTAATAGTGAATACTGAAAATAGGACAGTGGTGCGAACAGGAGAGATGATTATTTATTAATTTGTTTGTAATTTGATTAATTAATCACTTAATTCACGTTCCACAGCCACTTGTCCCATGTAGGGTTACAGGTCTCTGGAATATATACCTGAAAATAATGGGCGCAATGCAAGGAGGAACCCAGGAGGGGGTGGCAAACCCATCGCATGGCAGGGAATAACCCAGATGGGGACACCAGCCCTTTAGGAGTGCAGGGAATAAGCAGGGGGCGGTGCCAACCTATCACAGGGCAGGGAAAAAGCCAGGAGGGGGGTGCCAACCCATCACAGGGCAGGGAAAAAGCCAGGAGGGGGGTGCCAACCCATCACAGGGCAGGGAAAAAGCCAGGAGGGGGGTGCCAACCTATCACAGGGCAGAGAATCTCCCAGGAGGGGCGGCAGTCCATCACAAGGCATGGCAGTTCATTAGATCACAAAAACCTGCTTTGTCAGTTAGACTGCGAAAGGCATTCCTAAAACTCATTTAAAAATAATGAAAAATATTAGAGTAGCTGGTTGGATACAGAACAACAAATTAGGGTTATGAGCATCTCTCAGGGATCCACCCATCTATCTTCTAACCTCTCATCCTGGTGAGGGCTGTGGGGCCTGGAGCCTATCCCAAACAGGACAGGGCACGGGGATGGAGTACACCCTGGACAGGATGCCAGTCATACAGAGGACACATAGACACTAATACAGCCAACTGGACCACATCTACCTCTTCTAAAACATCCATATAGTTTCCTGTCTGTTTCTGACAGCTTTCACCATTTTTCTTTTGCTCCAGTTCTTTGTACTTTTTGAGGTCACAGGTTTTAGTATCAGTACATTTGCAATCTAGAGGAATGTTACCTTCCAACTATGAATTATTGTTTGTGGTCAAAATCACCCCATTTGTGTTAATTTGCACAAATTATAGTATAAATCGATATATTCCAGATCAATTTTTAAAGTGATTTCAAGAAAGGCCTGAAATATCATTATCGACCATCATGTGACCCCAAAAGCCGTTGGAAAGCCAGTAAGAGGCCCATATGATGCTTAGAGCTGAAAAAAGGACAATATGCTGTTTTTGTTAAAAATATCACAGTGCAGTTGTTTTAAAAATAAATCAATGGCTTTGCACAAATTTTTTTATGTGTTTTGTCTAATAAAAACCTGAAGTATCTGAACTTGAACCAATACTGAGCAAAATATCACCACTTACTTTTATGAATGTACGCATTATCTGTGATGTAGAATAAAACACTATGGCTCAAGAAAACAGTCCATTTCTGTATTTTAACAAGATAAATGTTAAAGTAAGAAAAGATGACAAAATATTTCAAACTACATTTTAGAACAGCAAAATCAAATATACTGTATACTGATAAAATTGCAAAAATATAAACATCAGTATATCAAACAAATAACACCAAAATCCCAAAGATGAATGAACACTGAACAATAACTAATCACAAACACTGCAAATGCTCTGCACAAGTGTGACAGAATGCAAGAAATGTAGATGTATGTGGTTTGCTAACATAACATACAAGTAGCACAAAGTGTGGTCGTCTTGCATCTGGTGATCCTGTGCGGGGACGTCATTCACAGAAAGCGTACAAAAATGGATGCTGATTTGTAAGTTGGGGCTTTTCTCCTCTATATGTGGGGAACCCCTGTTCAAACAGATGCAATTAACAGGAAACTTCTTCTAACTTAAGGTGTGAACTGCTTCATCTGAGAAAACTAGACTTAGGAAACAGGGAGCATCAGCGACAAGTCAATGACTGACATCTCATACAGCCATATTGCAAACTAATACACACATAATGAGGATACAACATGAAATGGTCTGGGGGAGGGGGAAACATTTCCACATGTAGGGGGATAGAGGCATTTAATTATTTACAGAAAATTCCGTGTAGCCAGTGTAGGAACCTGAGGTCAGTTTAACACAGATCACTGTCCGTGGTGCTGAAATCTCTACTTGATCGGCTGGTGCTGAATGAATAGGACGGCTGGCCAACATATCTCACTGTGTGATTCCACTGACTGGTACCTTCTAATGCATGGGATTTTTAACAATGAGGAAAATAATTTAAAAAAAAGTTATTACAGGAAACAATATTTACATGCCTGTAGCTTTCATCTCTCACGACAGGAAACCCAAAAACTATTACTTTGTCAGGGATCCGGGGCGCGAGAACGAGGCATGGTGCACAGAAAGGGTGGACGATCCACTGGCGGCTCCAAGAACAAAAAGGGGTTTATTAAATAAAACAGAAAACACTACAAACACAGCAAAAACCAAAAGGACCACGAGGGGTCAAAAACTAAAGGGGATAAATAAAGACTAAATAACAAAAACCTAATACACGTTGAACACTGAAAATCTCAAAACCATCAAACAACGACAATCAACAACACACAATCACAATCAATGAACCACTGGGGAACTGAACAGAAGCAGGAACTAAAATACTAAGGGGTAACGAGACTAACACAGGACAGGTGAGGCTAATTAACAAAGACCAGGGAAACAGGGCACGGGTGAAACTAATAAACTCAAAAGGAACTGATAACAGGGAAACTAAGAACTAACCAAGGAAACAGAAACTAACACTGGGGAATTACAGAAAAGGTAAAGACACAAGCAGGGGCACAAGGAACAAAACCAAATACAACGTCACCAGATACAGGAACTAGAAAAACTCAAATGAAACACTAGGGAGCAAAATACAAAGACAGAGGAGGTGGGACTCAAACACAGGACAGAAGGGTACACACAACTGGATGCTCAACACAAGACAGGCAACAGGGGAGAACAAAGACTAACATAAAGAACAGGATGACCAGCGACACCTGCTGGTCAAACGGGGAAGGGACAGAGTGGGACAACAGGAGGGGCTGACCCTGACAGAAATACAGTAAAACCGGTCTAAGTCGACACTCGCGGGACCAGCTTAAAAGTGACGACTTAGAGAATTGACGAGATACACCTAAGTCGACACTTCGGCGACTTATGTCTATCTCGCCGTTTTGCCGACTAGTAAATATAACACCATACCTCTACTACACCGCACTATACACGCGAGACTTAAGCCCAGGGAGCGACTAGTGCGATAGGTGGGGATTCCCCGTTTCTACATCGCCGTGGTGACAAGCAGGCGGCGGGAATGCAGCGATTGGGGTGTCGACTTACAGGTAGGAAAATCCATTCATTTGTGTTGTTTGGGATTTAGGTGACGACTAAGGGAATTTGACGACTTACAAGCGGCGATTTACACAAGGAATTTTAAAGGAAACATCATTAGGAAAAATCGGGACTTTTGCTTGAGCGTCGACTTGTGCACATTGACGAGTTACAAGATGGCGACTTAGACCAGTTTTACTGTACATTCATGTTATATCAAGTATATCACATACTCATTTAAAATCACAAAACACACCTGATTTAATCTCTATATTTTAATTATTTCAATAGTATTGCTTAATTACAGCAGTTAAACATTATCTGTATTACAATGGTACAGAAAAGTTGGGCTTTGGTTTCCTGAGAGAACTATGGCCTTGCCAGGATAGATGTCCTGTATGATTTGCGTTCTCTTTCATGCAATTATAGACACGTTTGTATTCATCTTCCTGGAGACCATCCATTCATTTCTGTGGTCAAAACACTTTTTTTAGATTTTTGATTGCAGTCACAGATTTTTTTAAAATTGAGTTTCCCTTTGGGGGACTGAAAAAGCTGGTCTCCACATCGTCAAAATTTCAGGTTTTATTGCATTGTGGGGACATTTGGTCCCCAAAATTTAATATATACATAATGCGCGCGCACACACACACACAAGTTGGTCTTCTTATCTAAATGGGGACTGTCCATTCATTTCTATGGGAAAAACCCTAATCCCAGTCACGACACCCTTAATCCCTACCCACCCCTAACCTTAACCATAAGTAACCAACCCAGATACAAGACTTTTGGCATTTTTACTTTTTTGATTGCATTCACAGATTTTTATAAAACTGACGTTATCCAAATGGGGACCTCAAAAGATGTCCCCAAAAGTAGGGAAATTTCAGGTTTTACTACACTTTGGGGACAGTTTGGTCCTCAAATGTGATCAATGCAAATCCACACACACACACACACACACGTTTGTATTCATTTCTTTGTTTGGACTCTCTATTCGGTTCTACGTGGAAAAACCCGAATCCCAACAATAACAACCTTTACCCCTCCAGCCTAACCTCAACCATAAGTAACTAGAAAAGATACAAGACTTTTGCCCCCCTTACAGCGCCATCCACCTGGCATTTCCCAGCTGGAGGCAAGGCACCGGAGCAGGGCAGTAGTGGGCAAAGTGTCTGATCTCTCCGCAGCTGCCATGGCTTTGCGCGTATAAGGTGCATGCTCTGTCCCTCTCTGCAGACGGAGCCCCCACATGCGCAGGTGCAGGTTTGGCATGAAGTGGCTGGCGACCGGCGTGATGTTGCAGACAGGGACAGGATTGCCTCAGTCCGCTCAGCCTCTGCCAAGGCCTTGGCAAGCATGGCCGGCGTCTGCAGCTACATGTGTTGGCACAACCGTTCCGGGTACCGGTGCCCTCAGCGGGGAGGCTTCTGCTCACTCTACCTGGTGGATCCATCGGGTTGCCCCAGGAAGGCACGCTGCCCGACTCCCGGGGTGCACATCCCACGCACTGGTGCTCCTGGCTGCCACTGTAGGAAGTCGTTGGGTCGTTGTATAGGAAGTGGTTGTAGTCTTCCAGGGAGGTTAGTTAAGAATATAAGAGGGGGGAGACAAAAAGCCCTAAGTACTAATAAGTGGGCAGTGTAAAAGGCCTACCCTTTGCTGTCTGTATTTAAATGCTAGGAGCAGTAGAAACAAAATTCATGATTTGAGGCCTTCATTTCATCAGACTCATGATATTATAGGACTAACAGAAATGTGGTTGAGTGACAATGATGGAGAAGAATATAATATGGATGGTTACATGTTGTTCTGTAGGGACCAGATAAGCAAGAAGGGAGGTGGTGTTGCAGAATATGTAAAAGAAAATTTGCAGGCAAGGGAGCTCACAGATAATAATAAACCTAGAGAAGCTACAGCACCCTCCACAATTATTGGCAGCCCTTGTAAATATTTTTAAAAAGGGTTAGAAAAAAATCTACCTTTTACTAAAATAGCTTCATCTAACACCGAAAAAATTAGAAAAATCCAACCTTTCATTGAAATAAATTTTTTCGAAGAAAAAAAAATCCATCAAGAAATAATTATTTTTAACAAAAATACTTGAGCCACCCCTGCTTTTAATACTTTGTACAACCTCCCTTTGCCAGGATAACAGCACTGAGTCTTTTATAAGGTTGGAGAATACCAAGCCGGGCATCTGAGTCCATTCCTTTTTAGAGAACCTCTCCAGATCAGCACTCTACTCTTCAGCTCAGTCCATAAGTTTACAGTGGGGTTCAGGTCAGGTGACTGAGATGACCATGGCAGAAGCTTGCTTCTATAGTCAGCTAACTATTTTTGTGTTGATTTGGACATGTGCTTAGGATCGTGGTCCTGCTGGAAGATCCAGTGAAGGCCCAGTTTTAGCTTCTAGTGTCAGTATTGTGTATGAATAAAATACAAAAAAATATCCCTTTGTCCACTGTTGTTGTCCAATCTTGTTGCCCTTACCCTGTTTGTCCCTTTATCCCCTTTCCTGTGAATACTGTTACACTGCAACTCTAGACTGGAGATCATGACAGCATCTTACCTATAGTTTTAAAAGAGATGAGGGATATTATTTAACTTTGCTATTTCAGAAATCTGTATCTGTTGGTGTGTTACTAATATAACACCCATATTCAAAAAAGGGGATAGAAGTAATCCAACAAACTATAGGCACTTGGAAAAGTAATGGAAGCTATAATCCAAGCCAAAATGGTGGACTACTCTTGGTGTGTATGTTGTTGCTGCCATGTCCCACTCTCGCAAATGTTGGGAAGCAATTAAAAAGGCCAGTAGGATGTTGGGTTACATCTCTAGGTGTGTGGAGTTTAGGTCAAGGTAGGTGAAGCTTAAGATTGTACAATTCCTTGGTAAGACCCCACCTAGAATATTGTGTGCAGGTTTTTTCACCTTACCTTAAAAAGGACATTGCTGCCTTTGAAAGGGTTCAACGTAGGGCTACAAGAATGATTCCCGGTCTTAGTGAAATGTCTTATGAGGAGAGGTTAGCTGAGCTGAATCTGTTCAGCCTCGAGCAAAGGAGACTAAGGGGGGACATGATCCAGGTATGTAAGATTCTGATAGGTTTATTTTTTTTCCATTACTGCAATATGTCACTCATGATTATATAACAGAATAGATGAAACCCTGCCTACATCTAGCTTTCTCCCAGGGGATTCACTATCCCAGTGTAATTCAATTCAGTCAGTATCTACTGAGATGCTTGATATATTTTCTTTTTCATTGCATTTTTGATGGACATAGAGGACAGTATTTGGCTGAGACAGTATTAGCAGTTTAAATACAGCTCCCCCTCATGACAGTGAAAAAGTCTGCAGGCCATTGCAGAGGTCTTGGATGATGTTCTCATCTATGGAGGTCTTTGGTGGCTGTCGTAACCAGTGTCTCTGCCTAGGCCAGTGGTGGGTCTCATATTGAGGTACAGAGAATGGGTCCTTCCGCCTTGCGGATTCCCTCTTTCCCTGAGCAACAGCTTCCCTCCAAGATGATGGGGGGAGTGCGGTGGACAGAACTGGGGCTTCTTCCCTGTCATGCACTTTCTGGACCACTGGCTGAGGCCGGACACACAGATGAAGTTGCATCCTCAATGTTAGGCCTCTGGAGACCAATTTCTTTAGCTGGCCTGTTGCACAGAAACATTTCTCTTTATTGTAAACTGTAAGATGATTACAGCAACTATTCTGCTGTTATTCAATCAGTGAGAATAATTTACATAGTACCGACCAATTTTTTAAACTTCAATTAACATCAGACTGTCTCAAACTCATGTTAAAAAAAGTTCTGAAATACATACGTTTATATACGGGCTGATGATAATGTTCCACTGCCCCAGCATCCACGTCTCCAGTACAGGTGCCAGCCTGGTTAGAGGGAGGTGATGTGGGTGGAGATTCGTTATCTCCCCAATCAATCACCTCATCCCACTTATTCCAGGCTGCCCAGTACTCATTATCTGTCCAGCTCACGGCTTTTTCCAATCGCCTAGTGCTGAGAGGAGAAACAGGTTTCAGTCAGACAGGTTGCACTACAGCTCACCAGACAACAGTAAAAACCTCTTAAAGAGCAAATACATAAGCCGGTTCTATCTAATAATTGTATTTAATAATAAAACAGTACAATCATCTAAGTTTTATCAATGTAGATGGCCAGAAAATTTTACTGTCACATATATATGTACTTGTTACTGTGACAGTACACTTGTTAACAATAATGCTAATATACTCACTGCAGCTACAGGATATATATATATATGGGGCATATGGCATACCGAGCATTCTCCGGTATGGTATTAATTCTAGTGCCACCCCCCTCCCCCAGTCAATAAAATGTATTGCTTAATGCCAACAAAGGGAAGGGTGAGTGCACTTGACCTTCTGAACATGATAACTGGTATTTGTTGCATCTTTTTATCACTTCACATATTGTCAAACGTTTAAATGCAGTTTTGGGTGTTTTTAGAAATCCATATTGCTCCCTCTCACGAGAGAGTAAAAACCAGTACAGTATCTCTGTTTGGACCAGTGGTGGGTCTCGTACTCAGGCACAGAGAATGGGTCCTTCCACCCTGTGAATTCCCTCATTCCCTGAGCGACAGGTTCCTTCCACGCTGATGGGGTGATGGTGGTTTCCAGAACTGGGGCTTCTTGTTCCCTGTCATGCACTTGGCTTTGCTGGACCAATTGCTGAGGCTAAGAATGAAGTCGTATCCTCACCGTTAAGCCTCTGGACAGCAGTTTCTTTTGCTGACCTGTTACATAGAAACACTTCTCTTTATAGTAAACTGCAAGATGATTACAGCAACCATTCTGCTGTTATTCAGTCATAGTACCATACAATTTTCAATCTACATCAGACTCATGGTTCGAATTATGGGGGGTACTGGAGGGTACTGTACCCCCCGATCAAGACCCAGACCCCCCCAAAGAGACAAAAATAGCAGTTTTGGGGGGTTTTTAACATTTTTCTTTTGCTGCAAAAAAAAAAAAAAAAGATAACCTCACCTTGTAGGAAAAGTTTATGTAAAACAATTTCAGACACCCCTAATGTGGACCGTACCATTTTAACCACCTCGGCGCTAGAAGCAGCCAGTCGGTTGCGTCATTCATTCTCATTGAGTGACCTGTTCATTGTGTTCGTCTGTCATAGTACTGTTTGTCGTGCATTGGTAAATGTGAGTAGCCAGCAGAAGTCTAGCCTGTTGAAAATGTGTTATTTTACAACCTTCATTTATTCGTTTAAGTGTTTCATCTACTAATGCAAGCTGACGTCATTATAAGTTGAATTACTTACCATTGTCCTTCTGAGGCAGATGTTCTGTCGAGTTGAGCTACTTTGTCCAGGTAATCTACTGTAGTGCTAATTGATAGCCCTAATCATAGCTTACCTCGACAAAGTAGCTCAACTCGACAGAACACTGGTACAGTCAACTTTAGTTACGTTAACTAGCAAGATGAGCTAAGTTCTCTATTTAAACCAGGCTTATTTGGTGAGGTAAAATCGATCATGGTCATTTTCCAAGGAGATGAACTCCATATGTTTTCGTTCTCATTTTATCACGAATAAATTGTGCCATTCTGAAATTAATTTGCCACTTAGCCTGTGTGGTTTGTTATTAGGCTAATATTAACGCATAAGAATGTCTAACGTCATGCTCTGAAAAAACATTACTATAAGTGAAACCTATAGGGGCAACGTAAAAAAAACTAGCTAACAAATAATAAGCCCTATTATTTGAATTTTAGTGGTATTGATTCTGCATTCCACAATTTCATATTTATAGACATTTTAGAAGCTTCATCTGATAGCCCAGATACTGTTTTGTTAAATATAGATTAGATTTTATTCACAGACACACTATGAGGAAAAGGAAAGATGGAGACATCAGACACTCTTTTGGTGGTAAAAGAAGAGTAAGTAGGAAATATTAGTGTTAAGAGCTACAGAACATTACACTAAAAGTATAGGTTACTTAATGTGTATGAAGGAAAGTGGTGGTCAGCAGAAAGCAGGAGAGGCACAGGAGCAGGGAGATGGCAGGATGAGGACAGTGAGCAGGCAGCAGGGAGATGGCAGGATGAGGACAGTGAGCAGGCAGCAGGGAGATGGCAGGATGAGGACAGTGAGCAGGCAGCAGGGAGATGGCAGGATCAGGACAGTGAGCAGGCAGCAGGGAGATGGCAGGATCAGGACAGTGAGCAGGCAGCAGGGAGATGGCAGGATGAGGACAGTGAGCAGGCAGCAGGAAGATGGCAGGATGAGGACAGTGAGCAGGCAGCAGGGAGATGGCAGGATCAGGACAGTGAGCAGGCAGCAGGGAGATGGCAGGATGAGGACAGTGAGCAGGCAGCAGGGAGATGGCAGGATGAGGACAGTGAGCAGGCAGCAGGAAGATGGCAGGATGAGGACAGTGAGCAGGCAGCAGGGAGATGGCAGGATGAGGACAGTGAGCAGGCAGCAGGGAGATGGCAGGATGAGGACAGTGAGCAGGCAGCAGGGAGATGGCAGGATGAGGACAGTGAGCAGGCAGCAGGGAGATGGCAGGATGAGGACAGTGAGCAGGCAGCAGGGAGATGGCAGGATGAGGACAGTGAGCAGGCAGCAGGGAGATGGCAGGATGAGGACAGTGAGCAGGCAGCAGGAAGATGGCAGGATGAGGACAGTGAGCAGGCAGCAGGGAGATGGCAGGATCAGGACAGTGAGCAGGCAGCAGGGAGATGGCAGGATGAGGACAGTGTGCAGGCAGCAGGAAGATGGCAGGATGAGGACAGTGAGCAGGCAGCAGGGAGATGGCAGGATGAGGACAGTGAGCAGGCAGCAGGGAGATGGCAGGATGAGGACAGTGAGCAGGCAGCAGGAAGATGGCAGGATGAGGACAGTGAGCAGGCAGCAGGGAGATGGCAGGATGAGGACAGTGTGCAGGCAGCAGGAAGATGGCAGGATGAGGACAGTGAGCAGGCAGCAGGGAGATGGCAGGATGAGGACAGTGAGCAGGCAGCAGGGAGATGGCAGGATGAGGACAGTGAGCAGGCAGCAGGGAGATGGCAGGATGAGGACAGTGTGCAGGCAGCAGGGAGATGGCAGGATGAGGACAGTGTGCAGGCAGCAGGGAGATGGCAGGATGAGGACAGTGTGCAGGCAGCAGGGAGATGGCAGGATGAGGACAGTGAGCAGGCAGCAGGGAGATGGCAGGATGAGGACAGTGAGCAGGCAGCAGGGAGATGGCAGGATGAGGACAGTGTGCAGGCAGCAGGGAGATGGCAGGATGAGGACAGTGAGCAGGCAGCAGGGAGATGGCAGGATGAGGACAGTGTGCAGGCAGCAGGGAGATGGCAGGATGAGGACAGTGAGCAGGCAGCAGGGAGATGGCAGGATGAGGACAGTGAGCAGGCAGCAGGGAGATGGCAGGATGAGGACAGTGTGCAGGCAGCAGGGAGATGGCAGGATGAGGACAGTGAGCAGGCAGCAGGGAGATGGCAGGATGAGGACAGTGTGCAGGCAGCAGGGAGATGGCAGGATGAGGACAGTGAGCAGGCAGCAGGGAGATGGCAGGATGAGGACAGCGCACAGGACCAAGTGGTGAGTTAGAAATTAGGCTGTACTTTACTACCATTATGTACTGTATCATCAAGGCAGATATTAGCCTAATAGACAAATATTCATTTCTGAAGGCTGTTGGAGCTGGGGGGACTGAGAGGGCAGGAATTACACCAGACTGCTGGACCAGACCAGGCTGTGTGTAAATGTATAGGCTTATTACTTTTACTAGTATACTACTTCTAGGATAATTCCTGAGAGTTAGCAAAACCAAATTCTTTTGGATAGGGATAAGGATAATGAGATCTTCTGTATTGATTCTCATTTTGTCGCATGTCCAGACCATGACCGTGTGTTGCATACATGTTAGTAAACACCCCTAGCGCATCTTGCACTCTTAACATTGATCCTGGTGGCGACTATTCGTATTGACGCGGTAGCGGACCATAATGGTCATAGAAGTGTTAAGAAGGCAGTACCCCCCAATTATGGAGGGGTAATTCGCACTCTGGATACAATTACAACACTAGCCATGTAAACGTATTAATTGGGGAATTCATTTATAAAGGCTTCGTGTGACCGAAAAAGATGCCAAACATTCATAGGCACATTTGTAAGAGGGTTTTGGGATTTATAAAGAAAAACGTATGCTGAAAACAACTCGCACGTTTTGTGAACGAGGCTGAAAGGGATGCAGTTTCGACAGAATCCTGTAGAGGGCACTGTGTATGCTAAATTGAAGGCTCCAGGAATGTTGTCGGCATTTCATTTCATTTCATGGTCACACGGCCATTGGCTCTGAAATTAAACTGTTCTTTTAAATAGAATTGCCACTGCCACTGAGCATCTCCTCTACAAGCAAACACTGGGGTGCCACCAAGACCAGCAGGCTGCTGGTGGCTCTGGGATGCAACCACTACTGAGGTCAGATGAGGGAGCCACTAATGATGGCTTGAAGACATATCAGTGTCAGAATGACATGACATGGCTTGTTTGTTGAACCTTGGCCAGGAATTTGAGAGCACACAGATCCAAGGATGGGGCACATATATGAAACAGAGGTACACCTGTGCAGATTTTGCCTAGGGGCCCTGAAATGACCCAAACATGAAGCTCAGCTTTCCAGGTGCTGAGGGGAAATAGTTTCAGAAAACTTTTATTCTAGGCACAAACTTCTGTGGAGGCAGGACGAGTCACCAGCTTCTCACTTCAGTTATTTACACGTAATGTTCATCTATCAAAGGTAAGACACGTAGTTTGAGATAAATGTAGAACTACAGGATAAATTTACAGTTATACCGCCAGGTGTTTTCATAACAGCTTGCTTATAGCAACATTATCACTAGCATCGCTCACTTGGTAAGAGGCTGAAGCTAGGTTTGCCGCATAGCCTATGTGTCCATGGCTTGTATAGTTTTTTGTCATAACGTTAAAAATTCTTGTCAGTCCGTTTCTGACAAACTTGTGTTGATCAGTGACCTGAGCATCGCTCACATGGTAGAATATTATCTGTCTGAACAATTATAAATTGCACTGACCAGAAAAGCTTGAGTGTTGATAGTATCACAGGCAGAACCATAAATGATTTTTGGTAACATTTTTTTTGTTTTAGTCATTTTTAAACACATTGACAATGCATTATTATGCATTCATAAAGCATTATAAACATGGCTATATTTCTAAAAGGGCATAAGAAATTGCCATGTTTATTATGCACTATGACTGCCTTATGAAGCTCTCATCTATAACGCACTATAGATACCTTTGTAATACAGTACAATAGCTGTATTATTCCGAGCATCATAATGCATTATGAAGGTATCTATAGTGCATTCCAGATGAGACCTTCATAAATCATTCAAAATGCATAATACACATGGGTATAATGTGTTATGCCTTTTGATAAATAATTATAGCCATGTTTCTAATACTTTATGGATTCATTATTATTAGTTATGAATGTGTTTATAAATTGCTAAAGCAATGGCCTTAAGTAGTGTTACCTGATTTTTGTTTACAAATGTAACATTTTTTGCTGAGGGGCTCTCTAACCCCAAAATGGCCTTAGATGAATTTGCAGAGACAGAATTCTTCCAGAAGGAGCGGGAGGCTGCCAAGAAACGAGTGGAGAAGAGGGTGGAGAAAAAGAGGAAAAGGCCAGACTCACGACAAGCAGGCCGCCTTTGCAGATTCTGCCGCATGAACCTGAAACAGGGACCAAACAGCTAGCCTGCACAACCACACCGGCTTCCCTGGAATGGCAGGGAAATGCACTTACTGCCCATCTAAAGTGAACCGGAATGAGTTTCAGGCGTCTCCTTTGTTTAAGGCAGAGTGATAAAGATGGCTAAACTTAATAATTTTAATTTAGTCATTTTAATGTAATATTTGAATGCAGGCCTTAAATGATCCATATTATTTCAATAAGGCCTCCCTTTAGGGGTATAGTCCATGCTTTTACGTTTGTGTAAAACAAACCAAACAAAGGACACGGCCGCATGACCCCACGGCGCCGAACAAAGAAGCACTGTGGGACACACGCCGGCGTCCGAAACAGTCTGAGGAAACGAGCACATCGCCCGCCCCTGCCCAGAGTCCCGCTCGCAAACGTCCAGTCTAAACTAGGTGACCTAAGAGTGAGGTTGGGGTTCCAGCGCGATGCAAGAAACTGCAATATATCACGTTTCACGGAAACGTGGCTGACCCCCCTGGTACTGGATCTAGTGGTGACTCCGTCGGACTCTTTCTCTCTTTTTCCTGTTTCATAACTGCTTGCTCTTGGTCATTTAGTACTTGCTCTTTGTCCATGAAACTATGTCATAAATAAAAAGGACATTTAATCGAAATATTACATGCTGATTTTTTTCCTGGTTAAATAAAATCGATACAGCAGATTCTTTTCTACACACACGACTGCTTTTTTTGTAACTTAATTATGCCATCTAACACGATAGGTTCTCTGTCATAAGAATATTCCAATATGTTGGTTGAGATTATTTAAGCGGTACATCAACAATCCGTGGGGGGGAAATTAATGATAATTAAACTTTGACAAACAAGGGCATAGCTGAAAAATCAGTACACTGCTAGTGAGTTACTGGCAATATAGCATAGAAATTTACTAGTCAGCTGTGCTAAGAATCAGCTAAACTGAAATGGAAGGCTTGTAGTATAAGGGAGAAGGTGAAGGAGAATGTTTTATGTGTTTTAAGTTGATTAAGCAGGGAGGAGCACTTCTCTTTCTCACATAGTAAAGGTTCATTCTCTCTTCAAATGATTGCTTGCAAATTTAAGGATCTAGGAAATTAGCTTAAAAAATATAATATTATAATATAAATATTATATATATATATACACTCACCTAAAGGATTATTAGGAACAAAATACTAATACGGTGTTTGACCCCCTTTCGCCTTCAGAACTGCCTTAATTCTACGTGGCATTGATTCAACAAGGTGCTGAAAGCATTCTTTAGAAATGTTGGCCCATATTGATAGGATAGCATCTTGCAGTTGATGGAGATTTGTGGGATGCACATCCAGGGCACGAAGCTCCCGTTCCACCACATCCCAAAGATGCTCTATTGGGTTGAGATCTTGGTGACTGTGGGGGCCATTTTAGTACAGTGAACTCATTGTCATGTTCAAGAAACCAATTTGAAATGATTCGAGCTTTGTGACATGGTGCATTATCCTGCTGGAAGTAGCCATCAGAGGATGGGTACATGGTGGTCATAAAGGGATGGACATGGTCAGAAACAATGCTCAGGTAGGCCGTGGCATTTAAACGATGCCCAATTGGCACTAAGGGGCCTAAAGTGTGCCAAGAAAACATCCCCCACACCATTACACCACCACCACCAGCCTGCACAGTGGTAACAAGGCATGATGGATCCATGTTCTCATTCTGTTTACGCCAAATTCTGACTCTACCATTTGAATGTCTCAACAGAAATCGAGACTCATCAGATCAGGCAACATTTTTCCAGTCTTCAACTGTCCAGTTTTGGTGAGCTCGTGCAAATTGTAGCCTCTTTTTCCTATTTGTAGTGGAGATGAGTGGTACCCAGTTGGGTCTTCTGCTGTTGTAGCCCATCTGCCTCAAGGTTGTGCGTGTTGTGGCTTCACAAATGCTTTGCTGTATACCTCGGTTGTGACGAGTGGTTATTTCAGTCAAAGTTGCTCTTCTATCAGCTTGAATCAGTCGGCCCATTCTCCTCTGACTTCTAGCATCAACAAGGCATTTTCGCACACAGGACTGCCGCATACTGGATGTTTTTCCCTTTGCACACCATTCTTTGTAAACCCTAGAAATGGTTGTGCGTGAAAATCCCAGTAACTGAGCAGATTGTGAAATACTCAGACCGGCACGTCTGGCACCAACAACCATGCCACGCTCAAAATTGCTTAAATCACCTTTCTTTCCCATTCTGACATTCAGTTTGGAGTTCAGGAGATTGTCTTGACCAGGACCACACCCCTAAATGCATTGAAGTAACTGCCATGTGATTGGTTGATTAGATAATTGCATTAATGAGAAATTGAACAGGTGTTCCTAATAATCCTTTAGGTGAGTGTATATATATATATATATATATAATATACAGCTGCAGACTCTTAATGCCACTCTCAGGCCCCTTCCGTTTGGTGGACGCATGTGCGGAAAACAAAGAAAGATGTACTTTATCAGTTTCACAAGTTTTCAAAGTAGAGTTGGATGGCACCTTTAACCTTAAAGGCCTGTTTTTGCGGCAGAATGGTCATGCAGTTTAGGTTTAACACCAAAAACATGTCCCTGTGCTTGCATCATTTAATGAATTGCCCCTCTATGTTTTTTGCATTGCACTTGAGAACTGAAGAAACCTTTAATTCAATGGCAAGTCCACTACAATTCTCTACATGTACATGAGTTTAACCAATCATTATTTAAGCTAATCAAATTTTGTTTCAAACTTCACAATGTTTTAAATAACCACACAGACACAAACCAAATGCAAAATAATCCACATTTATTTATATCTTAGTCTTATCTTATTCTATGTTACCTTAATTATACAATTTTATCTTAACCTTATCCTACCTTATCTTACTCCTATCTTATTCTATGTTACCTTAATTATACAATTTTATCTTAACCTTATCCTACCTTATCTTACTCCTATCTTATTCTATGTTATCTTACGTTATACAATCTGATCTTAACCTTATCCTACCTTATCTTACTCCTATCTTATTCTATGTTATCTTACGTTATACAATCTTATCTTAACCTTATCCTACCCTATCTTACTCCTATCTAATTCTATGTTATCTTACATTATACAATCTTATCTTAACCTCATCTTACCCTATCTTAGTCTTATCTTATTCTATGTTATCTTACGATATACAATCTTATCTTAACCTCATCTTACCCTATCTTAGTCTTATCTTATTCTATGTTATCTTACGATATACAATCTTATCTTAACCTTATCTTAAACTATATTAGTCTTATCTTATTCTATGTTACCATATGTTATACAAAATCTTATCTTAACCTATATTAGTCTTATCTTATTCTAATCTTATGTCATACAAACTTAGGATAAGTTAAGGTTAAACTATCTTAATCTTATCTTATCCTAAGTACTTGTGAGATCTCTCACCTAATTATTTACAGGTTCTATGAAAAACTATTTACATCACACAGATAGCCCATCTCCACAGCCAACTCCAGGACCCCGGGGATGGCACTCAGCTGGTACAGCGCATCATTAGGAAATATCACCTCAGCTTCATCAACCCAATTGTCAACATACGTGTAGTGAGCCTCTAGGTTTTGGTCCCTCCCCTGCTTGCAGATGGAAATTGCATTTAAAAACTCACTCCAAAACTGAATACACCAATGGTAAGTTAAGCACTTGGCCTCATAGGTCATTTTAGGGTAGTTGCTAAGATAATAGTTATGCAACTTATTGAATCTTTCCATTTTTTCAAAAACAACAGAAGGGCACATAAATGGGGGTGTCGGACCCGTAACCAGCTGAGATGAGGGGTGCGCTGGAACCTGATACGGAGGGGTGGGATGAACCATGGCTGGAGCTGAAGATGGATGTGGGGCTGGACTTACATGTGAGACTACGTGTGGTGACGGAGGAGGAGAGTCTGTAAAAAAAGATGGAGATGGAGAGGAGACAAAAGAGGATGGGATGGGTGACGGAACTAAGAATGAAGTGGAGGAGAAGGCCGGTGAGCAGGGCTCAGGCTCAGGCTCTGACATAGATGGAGTGCGACACAGGATGGTTGCAACCTCGTCGTCACTCTGGGTGAGATCCTCACACGGGATCTTCTCACCCACTTGGGTTGAGTCAAACGGGTTTCCCAATTTGCAGTTACTGAAGCGTACTAGATTCTGTACATTTTTTGTAAATGGCCCCTTTTGTTTTTTACACCAATTTCTACGTCCTGACCGGCCTCCCACCGTATTTCTACGGCGTCCTGAGCCCTGCTGACCCCTGCTGGTTGCCACCGGGGAGGGAGTAGACGCAGTGGCGGCAGACATGGTCATGGAGCTGGGTGCCGGCGGCCCAGTGCGGCATTTCCTCCGATGGCCTCCACCACTGGTGCTGGTTCGTCCTTTGGGGTTAAAAAGACAGGGGACAGCACATTTAAATAAAGTGAATCCTTATGTCACTCTACAACAAAACTACATCACAGATATCACACTTGGCAGTCAGTATTGCACATTGAGAAAAATTCTGCCATCTTATTGGATACAGGAAACGCAAGCTTGGGAGACTTATGCGCTGGTCTTGAATCGGGCCGCCTGCGTTTCAACAGGGGAACTTGACTTATAAAAACACACCAGTTAGTGCACAGATTCCCTGATATGCAGAACAACAGCGAAAAACCACACTGGAAACTGATGTAACTTATGCATTATTACACCAATGTTGAAATGCTTTCCTCGCCCTAGTAGCATAAAAGCCAATCTAGTTTATTTATTTTTGTTTTGTTCAGGCTTTTTGACAAATGAAGGCCCTTTTTAGTAGGCTAGTGTCTAGTCAAAGGTGTAAACTTAAGAGGAAAATAAACTATTCTGACTGTGCCATTAATTCTCTTTTTTCCCAGTTACTTTGCCAATATTGTCTTTTTATTCAATTTTGATAGTAATTTGAAATGTTTTAATTTAAATTATATCTCCACAGCTAGTTCTGGCAATAGTTGAAGTTGTCATGAAAAATAATAACCCTGTACCATATGGGGCGCCGTTTGTAAAGTTACGAAACATTTTTGTACTTGCCACTTTTTCAACATTTAGTGCAATTTTCTGACATTTAGCTAGAAGTCAATGGTGTTGTGGATCATCATATTTTTTGCTGTGTAGATTATTTGCACAATTGTTCATCATATGTAAATAGAAATGGTATGTCTATATATAAATATTAAATGTAAATGTCAAATATAAATGTTAAATGTAAACGTAAATATAAAAGTTAAATGTAAATATAAATGTTAAATATAAATGTTAAATGTTAAGTTATATCTAAATGTTAAATGTAAAAGTTAAATGTAAATATAAATCTAAATGTTAAATGTAAAAGTAATTAACTTAGCGAGCTAATTCGTCGTTACCGCCCATTTCTATGCAGATGGGCGTGGCTAATTTGCATATGTTCTCAACATTTAGAGTCTACATTTAACATTTATATTTAACATTTAAATTTAACATTTATATTTATATTTACATTTAACTTTTACATTTAACTTTTAAACCAAAGACCAAATTTTCTGGAGATGTTCATGACATTATTTACTAGATTTATTTAAAAAATTGATCAATTTTGAAATACAGGTGTTTTGTTATTGAATTTTTAATACTTTAATAACCCATGGTAATTATTCGTATGGGGATGGCATATTATTTGTTCAACCTATAGAGCTGGACAATAGCTTTAAAACAATATGAGGACCATTTCTGTGCAGCTTATATTATGGTAAATATAGCCAGTCAAAAAAAAAGAAGTTAAAACTTCATCCATCCACACATCACAGCGACAGATTTTACTGATTTCATTATACAATACAACAGACATGCCGAAAAGAGCCCCGTATTTTTACTGCTTCATGGTAACAAATCACCGTTTGCCTAAAAGTCAACCATTTTATTATCTAGTATCCTAAGACATGTAGTTCCAAAATAAGATAGTTATCACAGACTGCAAGATTCAACAAGACCAGCCAACCCTATTCTGACTTTCATTCTTCGAGTGCTGAGCTATTCTGGGCATCACTTTGCCGTCCTTACCATGGCTAACTGAACCGGGGATGTCTTCCGGAGCAATCCGGACACTGACTGCCCCATTTGGCAGGAGCCAGTCGATTCTCCAGAGGCACACAGTGGCGTTCAGGGCAGACATCTCGATCACGTCTTGTCTCTCGCTGGGAAGCTGCAAATCTGAGCTGCTTTGAATGTTCAAATCAAATTAACTCGAAGTGCAACTACAATTGTTATGATGCGGTTGCTATGGTACTGTGGCCAATTAGTGTCAGCGCACTGCAAAGTCGTCAAACACTTTAACCAAATGACAACACACACGATGTACATTAACAAAAGCGCGGAAGATTTTCTACGACGGATTATGGCTGTTTGTAACCTTCAGCATTTCATCTTGCACTGAGAAACATTGTAGCTATAAAGTTAGCCGATATATATATAGTTGTGCGCAATATTGTGTGTGACTCCTTACTTTTCCAGAACATGTGGCATCCGTATTATAACATCCCTTTTCTGACCACATTGCCCCTTCATTTGGAGAACTGCGCCGAGATGTCCAGACACGCTGCTGGAGCTCTGCAGTGGCCCCCGTCCGTCCACGTGAATCAGACAGTGGCAGCGTGGAGAGGCTTTCCTGCTTTTCCCAAAGCAACCCAATCTACTAATGAAGCCAAGGTGTTTCTCATCCACAGGTCTCTCTATGACTTGATAAAAGGTCCAATAATGCTGGAAATGATTGACCAGAAATTGCTGAACTGGTACTTGTCTCTTCCAGTTGAAGACCGACACCTCATAAAGGAGGAAGGAGGTCTACGTGTTTTTCTTCAGAAACACCCAGCGCTTGGTGTAACGGGAGATGTAGTCTATATAAAAGAGGAAATCAGAGGAGTGCACAGAGCAGAAGAAACTCCAGCCTTGCCTGAATCTTCTCACTGCAGATCTTCTCAGTGCTGCTGGTGCTATACACCAAGTGCTTCCTCTGCTGCCAGGATGTGCAGTCAGTCCTGCAAAGCCAGGGAGGGTCCGCAGGAGGCTTTTCTGTCAGTGGAAGAAAAGAAGCTGGTCCTACTTCCAAACGCCTTTGAAAAGGAGCTAAATCTCTGCGGCTCGGATGAGAGCGTGATGAATGGAGCAGGAAAGGCCACCAGTCAGCAATGTGACTACAGTTCTACTAAGTGGATGGATGTTGAGCATCGAGGAACTGTCCAAAGTGGAAATGACCCAAAAAAGCAGTATCCCGGTGTTATTAAAGAGCAGTCTTTTGCTCATGGTGCTGCGGAGGTGTTCCAGTGGATCCCGGAGCAGAAAGGTCATCCTGAGAACATGGAAGACCTGATGCATCTGCAAGATCCTGATTTTGGTGCGGTGGAAGAGGCTGGATTCGGTCAAAAATTTACAGAAGGAGCCAGTCAGTCTGCATGTGAAGGTTGTTTTCCATGGACTGTCCAGGACAAGGCAAGAAGCAGCGGGCCTGTAACATCCCAGCGATTCCAGGCTGTGGATGGCAAGGTGGCAATGAACCAGTCTGAAGAAATTAATGGTGACCTCAGGGGCAATGTCATGTCATCAAGTGACAGGCAGAGTACGAGAGTGAAGAAAATCTGCAGCCTGGAACGCCAGATTGTACTGTGCGATGCCGTTGTCAGCACAGACCTCTCCACAATGGACCAGGATGTCCAGACGCTGGCAGTGTCTACAGCTGAGAAATCCACCATCACAGATGTCTATATGGCTGACCTGGACTATTTCAAACAGGAATTCATCAGATTAAAGCTTGTTGAAGCAGAAGTAGGGACACTGAAAGATAAATTGAAAAGCTTCGAAGGGAAGGAGCGTAGTAGCCACCAGAGGGCAGTGCAGGCTGAACTGAGCCTCTTGGCCCTGCAGCATGCAATGTGTCAGCAGTACTGCTGGGGGCGCTATTGCACTTCACTGGAAGGCAGCCGCTTTCTTCTGGGAAAAAATGTTATGCCGGAGAGCATGATTGAAGTTCTTCAGATCCTAGCGGACAACTACCAAGAAATGAGGAAGAACATCCTATCTGGAGTGCCCCTGGACCAACTCCGCCCTTTGTCCGTGGACTGTCAGAAGATCGCCTCTGAGGGGTGCTATATCCCCACGGAGGGAATCAAGTCTGTTCCTGAAAACGAATCATGCTTCTGTGAAGAGTCCATGTTGACTGAAAGCTCTGGGGGTCTTGAGTGCAGGATCAACACCTCCCTGAAGGAAGGACTAAATGAAAAAACGGAGGCATTCACCCATCAAGATAGTAACCTATTTGGGAAGAATCTTGCTTTGCCGATTAGGACCACAGGTGCACCAGAACCAGAATCTAGCACAAATCAATCCAGACAGGAGGGAGAGAAGAGCCACAGCTCAGCAGCTGCAAAGGATAGTGAGATCCAGGGGGAAGGATTTTTTCATGAGGAGAAAATGGATCAGTACTTCCTGGGTGTCAAAGACCTCCCTAATGACTCAACTGAGAATAATGTTGACCAGTTTGGAAAATATCAGCCATCCGGTGTTAAAACAGCAATTTTCTTCAAGAATGTCAGGACGGCCACTGTATCAGTCCTGGCTCCCAGTGCTCCTGAAAGAGCAGTCGAAAACCTGAACAGTCATGTGGTTAAGGGACAACCCATCGAGGGCAAGCAGATCCCTGATGGTACAGGGATAGGCCTGCAGAAACAAGCATGCAGTTCAAAGTCCTGCAGATCTGTATGCGACACACCTGCTGTTATGGCTAAGGGTCTTCCACAGCCCCTGGAGAAGCTTGTGAATGTCCTGGAATCACCCACATCATCCGGCGTCTTTGTGCCCAGACGCACCATCGCGGACGGCTTCGGCGCCCTCATGGCGCAGCTGTCACTGCAACACCCGGGAGTGGCCCAGAGGAGCATCATGGATGCTCTCCTGAAGCTGCTGGCAGGACGCAGCGGCTTCCTCGGCGACCTGCCACAGGAGACCATCGTGGAGATGACATCCAGCCTGCTGAAAGCTGCACCCTCAGAAGAGGTCAGTTTGCAAGTGTGATTGCATCTGTAAAGGTATATCTGTATGTATATCTGGCAGTAACTAATAATTTTAGTTCCTCCTGACCTGACTTGCACAGAGGCTCAGTCAAACATTATTGATAATCTGATATGTTGCCTGTATACCATCATAAGCGGGAAGTGCACTGATTCATACCATAGGGCATCAGCACAGGAGTCATTTCTGTTTTCAACTTGCTTAATCTTTTTTTTGTGTAGAAATGATCCTAAATGGAATGAACCAGCTGGAATGCTGTAAATGTTGCGTTTAAAGAAAATGGTCATTTACTTTGAACAGTCTTTTAACCGATAATGCATATTTCTCTTATTTTCTTTGTTTTAGTAAGTGGAATTTTTTTTCCTCCCTGGAATTTGGGGTGCTCAGTGTTCACATCATGGTTCTTTATTTGACATTGTTCTTAAAATCCCCAAAACTTGTTACATTTGGCATTACTTAAATAAACCACTAAGAAACGTTAAAAAAAAAAAAAAAAAAAAAAACAAAAGCGCGGAAAAATAATAGGAGCACCGCAAATTTAGAAGACACGTTTAAAAAGAGAAAAGCGCTGCAGATCCGCTCACAACACAGTTGCTAAGTTTCCGGGTGACAAAGAAACCAATTGTGGCTGGGCTGTATATCGAATATGTTTACGCAATACAAATATATTATCCAAAACAAGATGTAGAATGACACAATACAGGTCGTGTCTGTATAATTGATAAATATATATATAAAAATACAATT
Organism: Paramormyrops kingsleyae; assembly: GCF_048594095.1. Taxonomy (NCBI): domain Eukaryota; kingdom Metazoa; phylum Chordata; class Actinopteri; order Osteoglossiformes; family Mormyridae; genus Paramormyrops; species Paramormyrops kingsleyae. The sequence goes on from NW_027326086.1 coordinate 23,619, forward strand.
TGATCGTTTGTTAAAATTATTAGGTCGCTATTACAGTAATTGAATACACAATTTCTTCCTGGTAGCAAGTAACGCGAGAGCTGCGGTCGTGACCTTCCACAGACTCCCAGAATTCATAGCGACAATTAAGCGACCCATTCAGTTAGTGGAAGATTTGATGGAGGGGAATGAGCGGGAGACGTTCTTATCTCACTTGTGGTTTTGATTTACAACTGAATATTTAGCACAGTTGGAAATTTTGGTGTAGTGCTAATATTCCTAAGAATCTAGGGATATGTCGATACACTTATTGCGATGTTGTGTTTTTCGTACAGGTATCGGTTTTAATTAATAGTTTTCATGGAAAGGTTCCCGCGGTGGTTTATTTTCTGCTCTGTCTGACCCCCGGACAGTTAGGCAGCAGGGCTGTAATTAATCTTCAGCCATTTCACTCTTCCACTGTAGCAACGTCAACTGAAGAATTATGAACAATGATGGAGGCACATTCGCAGCTGTTCCGAGCTTTCCAATGTTTCTCTGACTATGTTTTACTGGTTTCTTTGCTTCCAGTACCAGTATTTTATTCATCTTTGTTCTTCTTTACTGTTGGTGAATATTTCTTTTATTTCATATTGTATTTTACTTGTGGTTTTATCCTTAACAGGCTTGCTCCAAAGACATCTTATTGTATTTGCACAGTGACAGTAACGCTGTCTTATCTTGCGAGAGGAAGTAGCATAAGGCTGCACTGCTAACCTTAGCATTAGCTACCTAGCAATGTTGGTAGTAACGCGTTACTGTAATTCCACTACTTTTGTCTGTAAGGAGTAATGTAACTAATTACCATTTCAAATTAAAAAACGCAAGGTACTGAAATTTCAACGGACTCGTTACCTTTGTCTTGCGTGAAAATATTAATGGATAAAGGCAGCATGTTCCCCTAATTTCCTGTTTATGATGTAACGCCATCCGACCTTACCGTGGCGCAATGAATGGGTGATATTATAGGTACGCTAATAGGTACAATTAGACAGTTGTATTGTCTGGCACTGTCACAGCAGCAACACTAAAGTAATATAAGTACCCAGAGAGCACACATGCATTAGCACTATATCTCCGCGGTGCTTGAAAATCCATCGGCAAACATCTCTGTTGCAGAAACATCACCATCGAACATTTGAGCCCATATTCCCCCGATGTCGGCGCGATGTTAAGTTAAACATAGTGATGATCATGATGCGGATATCTTATAAATGATATTTTGGTATTTTCCTTCTACCTTGTAGTAGATATGGATTCGATCCAGGATTGTCCAGCTGGGTGTTTCCATTACAATTGTGTGATTTTGGAGGGGAAGGGTGTTCACAATTTGTTGGGTTAAACCAAGTGGTTGGGGAGGGGATTTTTGCACATTACAATAAAATTGATATTTTAGCCTTTGTTGGTTTTATGAATAAAATTGTGGTTTTGGATAGTGTGTTTTAGAATTGTGTATGTGGGATGTATTGTTTTGAGGATGATAATTGTTAGATTAGTTGTCCTAAGGAGAGGGGTTAAGAAATCTATATAAACCCTGGAGAATGGGCTAAAAGATTGTTGTTATGGATCCAGGGTCTGCTAGGGTATAGCCTGTTTGATTGAGATTTTTGTTGTTGTTAATACTACAGTGTATTTGTGCACTTTTGTGAACAAGGACAATACATTTTTGCACGTTTTGGAACTCCATGGCCTTCTCTGGTTCCTGAAGTCTCGGGCCTCAGCCATTCCTAACAGTGTGCATGTGTGTGAATGGTGTGTTTGCCCTGCAGTGGGTTGCTGCCCCATCCTGGGTTATTCCCGGCCTTATGCCATAGCTTCCAGGATAGACTGTGGGCCATCAGGATCCTGCACAGAATAAGCAGGTATAGAAGATGGATGGATGGATGGATGGATGTTATGTCTTGCTGAAGTGCTAAACATTCAGCCTTGTGGTTTTGTCACTTCCTGTTTATAATGTCCACTCCCCCTTCACTCTGCCTGCTGTGTGTGAGAATAGAAACGACAGAGACAGTGAAGGTACAGAGGATGAGGAAGTGAGTGTCAGTCTCCACAGATCTGGGCTCAGTGACACACACACGTATGGATCCTCTGATGCTCCTGTTTCTTCTCATTGCTGGGCTCACAGGTGAGTGTCTCTCATTACAGTGGTACTGAGTAGAGATCTCTCTCCTGCTCCTCACACACTGTCAGCTGCAGTTTGGAGATCATGATGGAGATCTGCTGCTACATCAGAAGAAATTGCCCCGGCTAGATTCTGGAAACATTTGCAGAGGCTGCATTGAGTATCATACTCTATGAAGTTGTAGATAGTAGTTGGATTCTCACAGGTTTTTATATCACTTATATTATTATGTAATATTTAAAAAGCTTTAACAAAAATATTTTACCAATAAACTGGCAATTACTTCATACATGTACAGTATTTTGTGTTTTGTATTTATTAGTAGAGCGGTACCTCAGTTCTCGAACTCATTAGAACTCGAATTTCTTAAAAGTCGAACCAACCAGTTCGAAAAAAATTACCTAGAGCTCGATCTGAATCTCAAACCGTGAACGCCGATCTAAGATAATTTGTACGCCTGGGGAAATGAGTCACGCCGCACGTCTCTCAGCGGAAACAAAGGGTAAAGCTTCAGTCTCAGCCTCGCAAAACCCCTGATAGGAATATTATTCTTATTTACTCATGTTGGCACAAGGTGCTGATTACTGTGTGCATTTTAATCTGGGCTCTTCTCTCATAAAACATAAACTTTGTGCTCTAAGTACAATTTTTAAAGAGTGACCCCAAATATTGCAAAGTTATTATAGCTGACAACAGACTTTTTGGGAATGCGAGAGTCCTCACAGAAGCTTATGTGCCATGTTACAGTGTCCGTGTATTCATCCACGCTGTTAGTAGCAGTTTTGAAAACATTCCAGTCTGTCGAGTCAAAGCATGATTTTAATTGCTCTACTGCTCCACATGTTCAGTGTTTCACTCTAGTAACGACAGGTTTAGCAGTTTTCAGATTTTGTCTGTATGCTGGAATTAGATGAATTGTTGCATGGTCAGAGTTTCCTAGTGCAGCACCAGTCATTTTCTGTCATTAAAATGTGACGTCTTTTCAGTTAGCTATTTATTTATTTTGGCTTTTTCTTATTATTATGTGTTCATTGTAATTGATTAATAAAATTATTTATTTTCATTATTATTTCTTTTACTTATCTTTGAAATGTGATTTTGACATTTTAATTTGATTGTATCCTTGTCTTTGTAAAGCACTTTGAATTGCCTTGTGCCCGAATTGTGCTATATAAATAAACATGCTTAAAATCTTTGATGATGACAATGTGCCCAGCCGGCTGTGAACTGTTCTTCGCTTTCTCCATCTTTGCATTTCTTGCAGTGTGAAGATCTGCGAGCTGTTTAATTTTAGTGACCACTCCTTTTCAGGATTATGTAGTATATGTTTAACATTACTTCAAAGTGTGGAAGGGAAATTTAAAGTGATGGTAGGCCAGGGTTGGGAGGCATTGTGGGATTGTTCTTGTGTCTCAGGTTTTGTTGTTTTGGGGATGGTGCCGTGTGTCCTTGCCTCACAGCCACCTGCACGGAACCAGCTTTGCAGGCCACAGATCTTGGAGAACTGGGCTGAAGGGAACATCGCCGGGGGGAGAAAGGGGACCTGCAGGAAGCCTTGAAATGTAACTGCTATACTATGCTAGACGCAGTTTGTTGTATGGTAGCATTTGAACACACAAGCAAGTTATGTACCCATAAGGGTTGTATATGTTTACGCTGAAGTCTTTATTTAGGTAATATAGGGTTGGGGTTTCCCTTACTGATAACATTGTGAGCCATGCCAGCCATGGACACCAAAGGAGGGGTTGCACCTTTTTGCTGGGTTGGGAGTGGAATTTCCCTAATGTTTAGGGTTTTTGCCCTCCTTCCTAGGCTGGATAGACAGGCTTATGTGTGGGACTCATAGGAGGCCTAGGCCTAACGAGGATTGGAAACTGAACATCCTTGAAGTAGACCAATAGAGGTGGCGTATTATGTTTGTTGTATGTTCGAAACCTGGTTTGCAGATGTTTGGTAACCAATCAGGACTTAGAAGTCCATATAGAGGAATTCGTCTTATAGTATATTAACCTGCTGATTTCTGGGTGCGGGGTGCATTGCGCATTGTCCCCGAGTGTGGTTGGAACACTATGCTGAATTGCTGAATAAAGAAGAAAATTTTGCTCATTACATGCGAGACCTGGAGTTTGATTCAAGTGTGACAGAGTGAGAGTGATTATAGAGGATTATAGAGTCATAGTTGTTTGGGTTAATTCTGAGTACCACAAAAGTTTACAAGCCCTATTTTGGCAAGAGCTAATCCTAATCATTTTCATCCTTGCCGTTTAAATCACTCATGAATAGATGTGTTTGTGAGAAATTGATCTGTTTTAAGCATTTTCAATTTAAATAAATACTGCAATACTACTACGAGATATCTAACAACATACGATGCAACATTCAACAGGGGGTAGTGAAGTGATTCATGGCTGATCAAAGTGGCAATTCGATGTGGGGCAGTGATTAGCATGTGGAGAATGCTGCAGCAGTATTACAAAATCAGCAACTCTTTTAAAAATAATAGTGATAAAAATATATTATTTATTAATAAGTATATATAATCAGTACACAAAATATAAGTATATAAATATAAGCATATAAAGTATACACTCACCTAAAGGATTATTAGGAACACCTGTTCAATTTCTCATTAATGCAATTATCTAATCAACCAATCACATGGTAGTTGTTTCAATGCATTTAGGGGTGTGGTCCTGGTCAAGACAATCTCCTGAACTCCAAACTGAATGTCAGAATGGGAAAGAAAGGTGATTTAATCAATTTTGAGCGCGGCATGGTTGTTGGTGCCAGACGGGCCGGTCTGAGTATTTCACAATCTGCTCATTTCACAATCTGCTCAGTTACTGGGATTTTCACGCACAACCATTTCTAGGGTTTACAAAGAATGGTGTGAAAAGGGAAAAACATCCAGTATGCGGCAGTCCCGTGGGCGAAAATGCCTTGTTGATGCTAGAGGTCAGAGGAGAATGGGCCGACTGATTCAAGCTGATAGAAGAGCAACTTTGACTGAAATAACCACTCGTTACAACCGAGGTATGCAGCAAAGCATTTGTGAAGCCACAACACGCACAACCTTGAGGCGGATGGGCTACAACAGCAGAAGACCCCACTGGGTACCACTCATCTCCACTACAAATAGGAAAAGAGGCTACAATTTGCACAAGCTCACCAAAATTGGACAGTTGAAGACTGGAAAAATGTTGCCTGGTCTGATGAGTCTCGATTTCTGTTGAGACATTCAAATGGTAGAGTAAACAGAATGAGAACATGGATCCATCATGCCTTGTTACCACTGTGCCGGCTGGTGGTGGTGGTGTAATGGTGTGGGGGATGTTTTCTTGGTACACTTTAGGCCCCTTAGTGCCAATTGGGCATCGTTTAAATGCCACGGCCTACCTGAGCATTGTTTCTGACCATGTCCATCCCTTTATGACCACCATGTACCCATCCTCTGATGGCTACTTCCAGCAGGATAATGCACCATGTCACAAAGCTCGAATCATTTCAAATTGGTTTCTTGAACATGACAATGAGTTCACTGTACTTAAATGGCCCCCACAGTCACCAGATCTCAACCCAATAGAGCATCTTTGGGATGTGGTGGAACGGGAGCTTCGTGCCCTGGATGTGCATCCCACAAATCTCCATCAACTGCAAGATGCTATCCTATCAATATGGGCCAACATTTCTAAAGAATGCTTTCGGCACCTTGTTGAATCAATGCCACGTAGAATTAAGGCAGTTCTGAAGGCGAAAGGGGGTCAGACACCGTATTAGTATGGTGTTCCTAATAATCCTTTAGGTGAGTGTATAAGTACATAAAGTATAAGTATATAAAGTTTAAGTATATAAAGTATATAAGTCTTAAGTATAAAAATGATATAAGTATAAAAAGTTTAAGGGCTCAGAGGACCGCTTCTCCTACTCATCAGAGTGGATCTGGTGCCTGAACTTCTTTTTCAGAGCCTTTGATTTTTTTATTTTTTTTTCTCTTTTCCCTTTCCTTTTTTCTTTCTTTTTAAAATTCCCCACCACCACCCCCCCTCTTCGGAGGACAACTTTATTTTACACTAAATTCAAGAGCAAAGAGTGTGGCTGCTCCGAACTCACCCGTCCCGTGGAGGAAAGGAAAAAAAAACAAAAAACGGGGGATACAGAAACAACAATCGTAACGAGAACAGACATTAATCACCATGGGGAGAGAAAAGAAAAAAAAAAAAAAAAAAGGAAACAGAGGTATACAGGAAAAATAAAACTAATAATGTAGGTAGGACGGAGAAAATGAAGTGTAGGGGAATACAGAATACAAACAACCATAAGAAAAATAACACTCATTACAAGGACATCAAACAACAAACATTATAACATCAGTAATAATAATTATAATTAATAATGTGACAAATAGGTATTATATATATATATATGTAGCATACACACACGTGATCCTACCCTTATACATGTATATTTCAATTCCTATGTCTATAACACACGCTAAAAAGTAACAATAATAATGATACTGATCGCTCAACCATTCTTATATGTATGTGTAAGTGTAGGTGTGAACTGATTTGTCATTGGATGTGCTGGCATATGATGCCGTCGGGGGAAGCGACAGCACCCCACCCCCCCACAAGGCCGAAGGCGAAGGCAGGAGAAACCAGGCAACCGAGGCCACCCTGCCGCCCCCCCAGCACAAGGGCCCACGGCCATGTGCCCCGGAGATAACCACCCGCCCAACCCAGGAAGCAGCCCGCGAGGGACTAAAGGGGCGCCAACCCCCGTACAGGGAGGCCCGCAGAGGGAGGACGGGCGGCGAGCCCCCCCGCCCAGCCCAAACCGAACCCCCCAATCCGCCTAGAAGGCCCCCAGTGTCCCAAGATCCCCCGGACTGCCCGCCAGGGCCCCACCACGGCGCAGCAGAGCCAAGCACCACCCGGCCCGCGGCCCAAGAGAGGAGGCCGCCCACACCCGCCAGAGCCTTTGATAAGATGGAAGTAATGTCCTCTTGAGGCCATGGGCGTCCCCTGTGTCAGCCCCTCCTTGGCACTGGCGTCCCACCTGGCGATCTCAGCACCGGGTGCAGTTTAATGCGGGGCAGCTCCGCCAGGACATCCACCATGTTGGGGCCTTTGGTGGGTCCTGCGCCACTTCCCTGACGATGACTCTGCTTGGGGCCCTGGATACTAGCAGGTGGAGGAGGACGAGGTGGCGGTGGAGGATGAGGAGGAGGAGGAGGGGGCGGGAAACAGCTTGGAGCTGAAGTGGGGACTACAAAAGGAGTCCCAGTGGTCTCCGAACTACTCCGGGATATATATGGGTCAGTCAGGGCACCAGCAAGCATGGAGATCTCGGACCGGAACCTTGTCTTCGAGGGCTGCAATCTTTTTCCAAACTGCCGCCCACTCGGACCCTGCCTCTGCTGCAACAGCAGCATGCTGGAGATCCCCGTGTCCACTGGGGAGGTGGATGCCGTTGCAACACTGGAGGATTTCTTCACAAAGCGCTGGGAAAGAAAAAAATCTCCAGTTGCAAAAAACTTGTTACATTGCGCAGTTCAACGCAGAGGGAGCGACTCTGTGAAACAAGCGATCTTCCTTGGCCGAAAAAATACTGAATTCGGAACGGAATCAAATCCAAAAAAACAGTCTGCACACAAAGTACAGAGAGTTAGATGTCTTACTTAAACATCACACAAAATTATATTTTTTTCCATCATCCATTAACATACAGCGCAATCTCAGATTCACATTAGGCCATACTATGATACTATACAGATTTCCTGAATAACATTAATATACACATATACATGTATATACTTATATATGCACATTATAAACATTTCAACCTGCAATGGTACTAACAGGGTGGCTAAACTGAATAACACCATATCACAGTCAACGTATTCCGATCAATTAGCAAGTAGCCTTATAGGTAGCTTTAGCATTTTACATACAACTACAAAAAATGATACATTAGTAAAGAAAATAATCAACCACACAATCAGCAAAGGTTCACATTCATATCCTGACTGTTTTTCCTTCACACTAATGATCCCTATATCTATATTTTCAAACAGGTAAATTGACCTACCAGGATATCCAAAAGAGAGCACTTGCACCAAAATCTTTCTATCCACTAATTGCTGCAATTGTATGCTTAGGCCAAAAAAAATAAACAGTGCTCTAAACGTTGACATCTACACAAATATATATATGTAGATATATACGTTTATTTCCCTAAGTTGCCGTTCACCCCTCTTTCCGCTCTCTTTACCCGCCTTCCTCCGTCTAGAAAAACCCGCCGGAAAAAAAAAACTCCCACCCTACCTTTTGGCACTCAGGAACGTCTTAAAGAGACAGCTGCCCACTTTGGTATACACAACTTATTGTAAGGTTCATGTCTCCCTCTTTACAAATTACGCTCTATAATAGCTTCAAAGCCTTATGGTAGCTTTATAGACCTGGCTACATTTGGTTTTGTTATTATTATTATTGGTATTAGTATTATTATTTTAAGAATGAAGCTAAATAATATAGCTAATATATCACATATGGGTTAAAATGCAGAGGACGCATTTCGTCGTTGTGTGATGTGCCAAGAATGGCACTTGATCACAAAGTACAAATACTTTTTTACTTGCCAACATTCATAAGCAACGTTATTTTTCAGTACAGTTGAACTTTTTTTTGGGGGGGACTTTTTTATTTGAAGGACTTACTTCAAATATTGACAATAATAACAAAAATAAAGTACAAAAAAAACTGCTAAACAATAGCAAGTGCTTAAAGTGCATAAATAACAAGTGCTCAAAGTGCTAAAGAACTGAACTGCTAAACAAGATTAGAAGTGAAATCAAGGCCATTATCACTTATTTTTTCTTTTTTTCTGGGTTGTAAGCAAAGTCCTGCAAACTCTTTCTTTTTAAGACATTTGGACCAGAAGATGGAAGATGGTACAGTGGAGGAGGATGAGGCTTTGGCTGGTCCAGATGATGAGGATGAGGCTTTGGCTGGTCCAGAGGGAGGGAGAAAGAGTTTGGCTAGTCCAGAAGAGTCTGGTCCAGAAGATAAGGATGAGGCTTTGGCTGGTCCAGAGGATGAAGATGATGCTTTGGCTGGTCCTGAGGATGAAGATGAGGCTTTGGCTGGTCCAGAGGATGAAGATGAGGCTTTGGCTGGTCCAGAGGGAGAGAGAAAGAGTTTGGCTGGTCCATTGGAAGTTGAAAATGGTCTGAATGGTCCAGAGGAGGAGGCTGAGGGTCTGGCTGGTCCAGAGGAGGTTGAAAAAGGTCTGGATGGTCCAGTGGAGGTTGGTGAGGGTCTGGCTGGTCCAGAGGAGGTTGAAAAAGGTCTGGATGGTCCAGTGGACGAGGATGAGTGTTTGACTCGTCTAGAGGAGGCTTTGGCTGATCCAGCGATATTCCTGGCCTGCCGTATGAGTTTGTTTGCCATCTGTGATGGCCGAATCCTTGCTGCCTCATTCACCCTTTTCTTCTTTTGTGCCTGTTGTGCCTCTTTCTTTTTCTGCAGATGTTTTTGATATGTTTGATACGATGACAGGCAAGACCACCTTAATGGCTGGTCTATTGTCATTGTCGATGCTGTCCACTTCCTTGCTTTAATCGTGGATTTTACAATTGCAAGGCTCTCATAAGTTTCCACATTCATGGAGCATCTGTCTGCTTCAAGAATATCACCCATGAGATTAAATGATCCCTCAACCAGGGGGCCTGTGAAAATGCTAAGTAGTGCTTTGACCAGCTGACCCAGAATGGGAAATCTCACACCTCTCTCTGGATTTTTCATGGATACAACTCTGCTCCACCAATCTACATCAACTCGGCCTTCTTCTTCAATGTAGTTCTGGGCACACGTTACCAGGTCCACCTCTATTTGGTACGCCCGTATCTCTTCCTCCACCTGACCAATCTCTTCTGGTGCGACCACATTAGGCAAGGCCTCTCCTAATGTGATAAAAGCCCCACAGATGGAGTCATCTTGAATCAGAGAGGGAGTGAGTGCAGAAAGTGAGGTGATTATCTTGTTGTCCAGAGGAAGGTCTTTGAGAAGGAACTCTGATGACTTCATGTACCCTTCTCTGAGAGAGTTGTAAATGTTTCTCACCCATATCAGCCTCTCCACACGGGCCTTGTTTAGTGCAGAGTAGCAGTATCTTCCAACAGACAACCTTTTGTCTTAAAGTTGCAAATCTTTACTCCGGACATCAACCTTGATGATATCCTTTGCACTCAGTGGGATGGCTTCCAGCTTCATAAATTTGCTGAGGAGCTCTCGAACTAGGGCCACCATCTCCACGTGCAGCAAGTGCGCCTTTGGTTTTTCATGTTGCATTTTTTTCAAAAATCCCTGAAATGTTGAAAGTATGCCTGCAAACATTAAAAAAAAAATTATTTTTATTTGACATTTTCACATGCGTAAAAAAAACCCAACAAGAAAACAGAATTAAAGACAAGTTGCATACAGTTCAAATAAATAGCAGTGCGTTTTAAAAAAGTGAATAAAGTATAAATACTTTTAATAGCTTTTATTTCCATATATCAGATGTAATGGAAAAATTACTCCAAATCAAATTATTAACGAATTTGACCAGGTCTGCAATTTTTTTTACTGGAAGCAAAGGAAACGGAATATGAATCTGTTCCCAAAAAAAAATAAAAAAATTGCAATGTTGAGATTTTTCAAACACTTGACATAAACTTAAGACATTTTTCAAGATTTAACTTAACTTTAAATTACTGAAGTAATATTTTGGTGCATAATCATTGTTTTTGTCAGATGTTAATCAGATCATAATCAGATGTTATCATCAGTTAAATCTTTAAAATGTTTTAAGTGTATGTCAATGTTTGTGGCTGAAGAGAAAAGAAAAAATTCACAACACTGCTATATTTTTTTCTTAAGATAAATATTCCTTCTCTTCATTTCCTGTAAAAAAAAATGCACACTTAATAAAGTATTTTACATTTTTTGCCTTGGAATTGAATGTCTAATCTTTCCATTACATTTGAAATATGGAAATAACATACTGATTAAAAATAATTTCACTTTATTCACTTTTTTTTAAACAATAAACTGCTGTTTATTTGAACACTTCTATATAACTCTGCATAACTTCTAAAGCTGGTTATGATTGCTGTAGTAGAGACCTGGCTGTTCCCTTTGTAAAAAACAACAACTGTTATTAACTTTCATTACATTTAGCCTAAAGTTTTTACCTACACAAGTTAGCCTGCTACAAGATACCTCTGAACATGTCGACCATGACTTTGAATCGGTCAAACTCTGTAAAGAGCACAGAGATTCGTGCCTTCCGGTCAAGGTTGGCTTGTGTTCCCATTCGGGATGTTGTGGCTTGTTCTTGTTGAAGAATTTCTACTCTGGTCTTTTCCTCAACTGTTAGTGCATATCTCGTCAGCAATTCATTAAGAAGCCTTCTGTATCACACAAACACACACACACACACCACTGTGGCTATTTTCATTGCTTATTCCTACATAAAACCTAACAACACTCTAAACTAGCACATCACTCTACATGCAATATAATACAATAAAAATGGTTAACTGCAGAGACAGCACATTAAAAAATACTTAATTTATACTACAAAATGATTAGCATTACCTGTATTTGTGTTCTTCATTTGGATTCCCTTCCCTACCCTGTTGCAAGTCTCGACTTTAGTGTTGTGAGATGTGGTGACTATGTGCTTATTGCTGAGGTGTTTTTTTTTCTGTTCCTATATTGTACTTCCTACTGGAGTACGGTGTAACCCTGGTTACCGTGTCCCATTCATTAGTCTAGTTGACTATGGGATATATGTTAAATAAATAATTACACTCATATAGCTCATATGACACAGAACTCTTAATATAACTAAATAGATAAGTTCATATTGTTTCTTATGACATGAATAATTTGGATATGATGAAAATATTAAATATGGCAATAAATAAAGAATAAACGCACACAAATATCTATTCACATTCTCATGAAAGGGTTTTTTTTTTCATTTTATATTAAAAAAAAAAAAGAAGGGAATATTACTAATGTGCTTTTCCCGACTGTGATAGAGACGTAGGTGATATGGAGTTCATGTGTTTGAGCTGAGCCAATCAGAAGTCGTCAGTGACGTTGCGCAGTTCGCGCGGGGGGTTTTTTTTTTTCCCCTCTGACTGCTTGCTGAAGTTTACGGCAGATTTGGCACTTAAAAGTTTGGTGTTTTTTTCTTTTCTTTGAGCTGTTATTGTAAGTGTAAAAAGAACGAAATTTATTTTGGCCGATTGATTGCGCGAAGATTTCGTGTAATGAGACCGGAAGATTTGTAAGTACATTGGTGGCTGTGCCGCTAATTTAAACCATTAACGTATGAACAGTGGAAAATTCCGTTACAAAGCTTCATGTATATGAACTCCAATATCCCTTGTGTCTTTAAAAAGTGGTTGGAACCTGGACTGACGGGAGCTGTGTTCATCGTAGTGACCGTGTATGTGTGTACAAGACTTTAATCTCTGGTGAGTGAGCATTCATATTAACAAATGAATGGCGTTCTGAATGTGTATAGGTTAAACTGTTAGTTTCATATGTGGTGTTGGTGAAGGGGAATGTTCATGCTAAGAAGATATGTAGCTTGTTCGTGTTGTACATAGCCACACTTCATTTTTTTTCTGGGGTGTGGCCATAAAGGAAGACATGACACAGTTGATATTTAGGTATTTTATTTGTGTGATGTTGATAATTCATGTGTGTGTATATATATATATATGTGTGTGTATTCAGTTGTTAAGAATAGTGTTGTAACTCCGTTTTGGCCTATACAGGCCGGGTTTTTTTTTTTTTTTTTTTTTGTTTTGTTTTTTTTTCTTCCTTTCTTTCTTTTGTATAGTTTCCCGTCTTCTGTGAAGCCCAAAGTCTGCACATGGACTCTTCCGCTGTGATCACTTCAGTTCTTTAGAGGTGGAGGTAGATTCCAGTGGTTGTGGCGAGCCAACCTAAATGGAGATAAGAACTGTGTTGTTATCAGTTTGATAGATATATGTATATTTCATGCATTGAAGGACATTTTGTTTATTTCTTTTGTTTTTTTTTTTTAATACAACATATGTAAAATTTACCTGTAGTTGTCTGTGTTCTTACTCTTTCGCTCAATGCAAATTTTGATGCTCCTTTCTCCAGTGGCGAATCTAAACTTTTGATGTGCTGGTCCAGGAAGTAAACACATAGTAGTATAGGTGCTTGTATGCTCTAGCAATCACTATGAATAGTGAGAGCTGAGGTGGGCTACAAGAATTTGGCGAGCCAGCCAGGAGAATTTGGAGTGTTATTGAGTAGCAAGAGTAAAATAAATAAATAAATAAATAAAAACATAGAACAATGGATATAGTGAAAAATGAAGAGGTGAGTGTTCGAAATTCAGTTCTTGTAACTGGGTTAACTGAAACTGAAATAGATGAGGAGCTTGAAAAGCACTTAAAAATCTATGGTTCCATTAATAGGGTGTTAGTTATTGATGATCCAAGATCAGAATTTCATCTTTGTTCCATTGTAGAATTTGTCCATAGCTCTGCAATGCACACATTAAGACCCACATTGCCAATAGTGTTACAGAGTTCAGTTGATGCAGATGTCACTTTCCATGTGCACTCCTTGGATAGTGTTTACACTAGCACTGCCAGTAATAGTGCCACCAAGGGGTATCTTGAGGAACTGCAAGCCATTGCTAATAGGAGTGGGAGGTCATTTCAAACAGTGCTTCAGGAAGAACTAATGAAGATAAGCACAGGGAAAGGTGTGAACCTCCCTGCCGAGATTACTACGCCAGTTGATGATCCTGAACCAGACAGTCATGACCCACCAGAGCATCCTGAAGCATCAGCTGCTGAGGGGAAGGCCGCGAATGTTGGAGCGCCATTACTGGTAATGCAACAACCCTCTCTTCTGCTTGGATCAATCTCACCTGAGATAGTTAAGACCTTACCGGCTGTATTTCCACCATCTCCTTCATTACAATGTGGTCAGTTTGGATTAAGGGGGGACACCCAGGCAGCATAAGCACCGGGCTTGCTAAGACTTCATGCCAACACTAGGAGACCACAAGTAATGTCCTCGCTTACCAGAGCGAATAGTCAGTCACAACCTATTGTGTTGGGAGTCGCACAATCACCTAGCGCATCCGCTAACTTGAATACCCCTAACCGAGGCTTCCGATTAAACAAAGTTAGTGGTGATGATGGTGCAGCTGCACCGTCACCCTCAGTCCTTACCGTGAATGACGTTAACCCCACTGCTGTGCAACGAGTGGTTGTTGAGCATGTTATGCGAGCCAATGGAGCCCTGTCTCCAATGCACTCTTCTTTTCGCCTCAGACCTTTCTCTGGAAAGATTCCCCGCCCAAACAGTGAATTGGATTATGACACCTGGAGAGCAAACGTTGACTTGATCTTAACCGATCCATCTATGTCTGATTTGCATAGAACACGCAAGATCCTAGACAGCCTGTTGCCTCCAGCTACTGATGTAATCAAGCATGTTAGTCCCCAAGCTTTACCTTCAGTGTATCTTCAGCTGTTAGATTCAGTTTATGGCTCAGTAGAGGATGGAGATGAGCTGTTGGCCAAGTTCATGGTAACGCTACAGAACAATGATGAAAAACCATCTAATTACCTGAACCGCTTGCAAGTTGCCCTAAGTGCTGTGGTCAGGCGGGGTGGTATTGCTGAGAGGGAACGAGACCGGTACCTCTTAAAGCAGTTCTGTCGAGGCTGCTGGAATGGTGGGATCATCTCTGATCTTCAATTGGAGCGAAAAGTAAACGCACCACCCTCCTTTACTGAACTGGTGCTACTTGTCAGAACAGAGGAAGACAAACAGGCTAGTAAACTGAACCGTATGAAACAGCACCTTGGACTAAATAAGCAAAGCCCTGCTGCCCCGAAACTAAGAGCTGCAGCACAACAGCTAACTGCATGCAGTTGTGCTACATTTGAGAAAGAGGCCACTGAGACTAAATCTTTGAAGAGACAGATAGATGAGATACAAGCCCAGGTTGCTGTTATGCAGACTACAACCTCATGTAAAGCTAAAGGCAAGCGTCCTGATACAACTGAAATCAACACCTTGAAAAGGCAGATTGCTGATGTTAAAGCACAGATTGCTGATATGAGAACAGGGACTCATGGAGCTATGAGTGACCACCTAGAATCAGCAGAGGCTAGGGCACTGAGGCGTCAGCTGGCCATTCTTCAGGCACAAGTGAACCCATCCCCACCCCAGAGTCATCAGATACCATTGTCTGCATGCTCAAAAAATTTCTCCACGACGGGGCAACACCGGTCTCTAAATAAGGGAGACAGCGGACAGTCCAGTTCAGGGCAAGCAGCGAGAGGTGTTCCCCGCCCATGGTATTGTTTTCGCTGTGGGGAGGATGCGCATCTTGCAGTTAACTGTGTGAGTGAACCGAATCCTTCCTTGGTTGAAGAGAAGAGACGACTGCTGAAAGACAGACAAGAAAGATGGGCCCAGCAGATTGACAACACTGGGAATCGGCAGTTAAACTGCTAGGAGCCCCTGTCGCAGGGCAGACAGGGACTGAAAACCGAACTAGATGCCCTAGGAAGATCAAAAGAGTGGCTAGCAAGTGTGGTAATGTTAACATCACTTCCACCATTCCACCAAAGCTAGTCGGAACTAAATGCACAGCTGAAGTAACGGTTGAAGGCAACAAAGTTAATTGCCTATTAGACACTGGGTCTCAGGTGACCACTATTCCACTATCATTCTTCAAAAGTCACCTGTCACATCATTGTTTGAAATCTTTGGATGATCTTTTGGGTGTCGAGCTGCAGATAGAAGGAGCCAATGGAGGGGCTGTTCCTTACCTTGGATATGTAGAACTGAACCTCCTGTTTCCCGAAGAGTTCTTGGGAAAAGAGATTGAGATTCCTACCTTAGTGTTGGTTGTTCCTGATGTGAGTAGCATGCCTCAAATCCTCATTGGCACCAATTCACTAGATGCCCTCTACTCCAACTATGTTGAGAATCATGATTGTCGTCCTCAGTCATTTCTTCCTGGTTATAAAATCATTTTGAAAATCCTTGAAGCACGACAACGGCAGACAAGCACTGGAGCCCTTGGATGGGTGAGAATGCAAAGCAGTGCTCCTAAAGTAGTGCCAGCCGGCAGCACGGTTGTCATGGAGGGGAGGGCCCATGTAAGTGGAGTTCACGGAAAGAGATTGGTTATTGTGGAGGCAGCATCTGGGTTGTCACTTCCTGGCGGGTTGTTAGTTGCTCGCTCACTGAGCACCCTACCTGTCAAGCATTCATGCTCCATGTCAATCCTACTGAAGAATGAGACACAACATGACATTACTATCCCTCCAAGGACAGTGTTGGCTGAGATCCATGCCGTTCAACAGGTAATGGGAAGAGAACACTCAAACAATTTGACTACTCCTGAGAAGAAAATGGAGTTTGATTTTGGCGATTCTCCTCTACCACCAGAGTGGAAAGAGCGAATCGCAAGACTGCTCAATAGCATGCCTGAGGTCTTCTCTCAGCATGACATGGACTTTGGTCACACTGACAGAGTGAAACATCATATTAAGCTAAGTAATGACACTCCTTTCAAGCATCGAGCTAGGCCCATCTATCCACAAGATGTAGATGCTGTCAAGAGCCATCTTCAAGAGCTGTTAGAATCTGGCATCATACGTGAGTCTGAGTCCCCTTTTGCATCTCCCATAGTCATCGTTCGAAAGAAAAATGGGTCTGTGCGACTGTGCATCGACTTCAGGAAACTTAACTCACAGACCATAAAAGATGCCTACGCTCTGCCAAACTTGGAGGAAGTGTTTTCCCTACTGACTGGCTCGAAGTGGTTCTCAGTTCTTGATTTAAAATCGGGCTATTACCAAGTCGAGATGGAAGAAGCTGATAAGCAGAAGACTGCGTTTGTCTGTCCCCTTGGCTTCTGGGAATTTAACAGAATGCCACAGGGAATTACCAATGCCCCAAGTACATTCCAGCGGCTAATGGAGCGATGCATGGGTGATCTCAACCGCAGAGAAGTGTTGGTCTTCATCGACGATCTCATAATTTTCTCCGATACCCTGGAGCAACATGAGTCAAGATTGTTGCAAGTCCTCAATCGACTGAAAGAGTATGGGTTGAAGTTGTCGTTAGAAAAATGTAAGTTTTTCCAGACCTCAGTCAGATATCTTGGTCATATTGTTTCCCAGTATGGAGTTGAGACCGATTCACAGAAGATTGAGGCCCTAAAGACCTGGCCAGTACCTGAGAATCTTAAAGAACTGCGCTCCTTTCTTGGTTTTTCAGGGTACTATAGACGATTTGTGAAGGACTATTCAAAGATCACCAAACCTCTCAATGACCTCACAGCAGGGTACCCACCTCTCAGAAAGCGCAGCAGAAGGAGTGAGAAACCTAACCAGTACTTTCATCCAAAAGAATCCTTTGGACAAAGGTGGACACCGGAATGTCAAAGAGCATTTAAGGAAATCGTTAACAAGCTCACCACAGCACCTGTCTTGGGATTTGCTAACCCCAAACTTCCATACATCCTTCACACCGATGCTAGCACAACAGGACTTGGTGCAGCATTGTATCAAGAACAAGATGGGCGGATGAGGGTTATTGCATTCGCTAGCAGAGGACTGACAAAGAGTGAGGCTAAATACCCTGCTCACAAGTTGGAGTTTCTCGCTCTCAAGTGGGCTGTCACTGCTAAGTTTAGTGACTATTTGTATGGCACCAACTTCACTGTCATCACTGATAGTAATCCCTTAACTTATATCTTGACCTCTGCGAAGCTGGATGCCACAAGTTATAGGTGGTTGTCAGCTCTATCGACATACAACTTTAAGCTCCAGTATAGAGCCGGAACTCAAAACCAAGACGCAGACGGACTTTCTCGTCGGCCCCATGGGGAACTCAAGGATGATGCTGTGTCAAGAAAAGAGCTTGAAAGAATTAGACAGTTCACTCTACATTACCTCAAGGATCAGGAGACACAAGTTGTTTTTCCTGACGCAGTAAAGGCCATCTGTGAGAGGCATGATGTTCATTGGTTACATGAAGACTCAACACAGTGTAATCCATCTGTCACACTTGTGGAGTCTCTTACCATCCGTGCTGATGTTCTGCCCAGTGGTTTCCAACAGGAAGATGACCATGGACTCCCTGTGATCGGTCAATGGACTGAAGAGGAAATGAGAGAAAAGCAAAGAGCTGATCCAGAACTCAGAGTGGTTATTGAGCACAAGGAATCTGGAGACACACCTTGTTCTTCTCTGAGACAGGAGCTCCCAGATTTTGCTTTGTGGCTCCGAGAATGGAAGCGGTTGGAGCTAAGGCAAGGAGTATTACACAGAACGCGACAAGAATGTGGACGAGTCACACATCAGCTAGTGCTACCGAGTGACCTCAGAGCCACAGTGTTGAGAAGCCTACATGATGACCTGGGTCACCTGGGCACTGAGCGGACTCTCGACTTAGTGAGGTCAAGATTTTATTGGCCTAGGATGTCCACATATGTAGAGAAGAAAATCAAAACGTGTGGGCGTTGTGTGCGCCGGAAGACCCCCACTGAGAGAGCCACTCCTTTGTTAAATATCAAGACCAACAGACCGTTGGAGTTAGTCTGCATGGATTTTCTTTCGTTGGAGCCTGACCGGAGCAACACCAAAGATATATTGGTCCTGACAGACCATTTCACTAAGTACGCCGTTGCTGTACCCACTCGAAATCAGAAGGCGAAGACTGTGGCTAAGTGTTTATGGGAAAACTTTCTGGTGCACTATGGTTTTCCAGAAAAACTTCTGAGTGACCAGGGCCCTGATTTTGAATCCCGCACGATAAAAGAGCTGTGTTCTGTCGCTGGTATTCAAAAGGTAAGGACTACCCCCTATCATCCTAGGGGAAATCCAGTGGAGCGATTTAATCGCACCCTTCTCCAGATGTTGGGCACTTTGGAAAACAAGGAAAAGTGTCATTGGAGAGAATTTGTTAAGCCTCTGGTGCACGCTTATAATTGCACACGGAATGACGTGACGGGGTTCAGTCCCTATGAACTGATGTTTGGCAGACAACCTCGGTTGCCAGTTGATTTGGCATTTGGCCTACCTGCAGGCAGTTCACCTAAGTCACATTCCCAGTATGTGCGTGACTTGAAAGGCCGTTTGGAGGAGAGCTACCGAGTTGCTACGGAAAACACTATGAAGATAGCTGAGCGCAATAAGCTCCGTTTTGACAGAAGAGTCGTTGAATCCACTCTGGAAGCCGGTGATCGTGTCCTTGTAAGAAATGTTCGGCTGCGTGGAAAGCATAAACTGGCCGACAAATGGGAATCGAATGTTTACATAGTGGATAGACGTGCTGGTAGCTTACCTGTGTATATTGTCAAGCCAGAGGGTAAGGATGGTCCAATGCGTACGTTGCATCGTGACCTTTTGCTGCCATGCGGATTCTTACCTGTGGCCGAGTCAGATGTCCTTCCAAGGCAGACCATCAATAAACCTAGAACAAGGAGGCAGTCTAGCATGGATGAGTCTCAGATAGCAAACAATAGCTCAGATTCAGAAGAAGATAGCTATTGTTACTACCCACATAGGGATGCTTTGAACACTGACCT
This sequence comes from Paramormyrops kingsleyae, assembly GCF_048594095.1. Taxonomy (NCBI): domain Eukaryota; kingdom Metazoa; phylum Chordata; class Actinopteri; order Osteoglossiformes; family Mormyridae; genus Paramormyrops; species Paramormyrops kingsleyae. The sequence goes on from NW_027326086.1 coordinate 43,426, forward strand.
GATTGAAACGAGAGTCTTGACCCGGACAGAAGCAGTACCTTCAAGGGAGAAACAAGTCAGGGAGACAAACCAACAAACCCAGTCTGCAGCTGGTATGCCTTCTGTTCCTGTTGGTCCGGAGGACAAGAAAGGAACCCCTGTTATTGAGCAACAGGACAAGGGATATGTTCCTGGAAGAGGGACGGCACAACAGTTTCCGGTGGAGCTCACTTCATTCAGAACAGAGAAACCTCTAACACCCAGAAATAGCACCTCGGATGAGCTAACTCCTAAGAGACCAGCCAGTTCTTCTCAATGGAGAGGCAGCTCAGCCATTGTCGAGTTAGAGGCTGAGGTCATCGAGGAGCACAGAGAAACAGGTTCCCCAAAGAGTATGGCAGAGTCTCCCTCAGAACCCAATGCAATGGATGAGAGCCTTCCTGTTTTGTCTGATCCATCATTCAGTGACAGCAGCACAGATGCAGAATGCCTCATCACTGAACCTTCTAAGGAACCATCAGTGGACAGGATCTATGGAGGAGCAGCACCTGGCATATCTGAGGGACGAACATCTCTGCTCATCATGGATGAGAGTGAAAGTGACCATATCCCCAGACGTTCACAGAGGCATAGAGAACAACCTGAAAGACTACAGTACAGTCAGCTGGGGAATCCCTTACTGTCTATAGTCCAGTCGCTTTTCCAGGGACTCAACATTGCCTTTACAGATGCACTCCAGAATCATGGCTATGCAGATGTTCCTCAAACAGCACCTAGGACAGTCCGTAGTCATATGGGTGTAACGGGACGTACACACCTTTAGGAGGGGAGGGTGTAACCCTGGTTACCGTGTCCCATTCATTAGTCTAGTTGACTATGGGATATATGTTAAATAAATAATTACACTCATATAGCTCATATGACACAGAACTCTTAATATAACTAAATAGATAAGTTCATATTGTTTCTTATGACATGAATAATTTGGATATGATGAAAATATTAAATATGGCAATAAATAAAGAATAAACGCACACAAATATCTATTCACATTCTCATGAAAGGGTTTTTTTTTTCATTTTATATTAAAAAAAAAAAAGAAGGGAATATTACTAATGTGCTTTTCCCGACTGTGATAGAGACGTAGGTGATATGGAGTTCATGTGTTTGAGCTGAGCCAATCAGAAGTCGTCAGTGACGTTGCGCAGTTCGCGCGGGGGGTTTTTTTTTTTCCCCTCTGACTGCTTGCTGAAGTTTACGGCAGATTTGGCACTTAAAAGTTTGGTGTTTTTTTCTTTTCTTTGAGCTGTTATTGTAAGTGTAAAAAGAACGAAATTTATTTTGGCCGATTGATTGCGCGAAGATTTCGTGTAATGAGACCGGAAGATTTGTAAGTACATTGGTGGCTGTGCCGCTAATTTAAACCATTAACGTATGAACAGTGGAAAATTCCGTTACAAAGCTTCATGTATATGAACTCCAATATCCCTTGTGTCTTTAAAAAGTGGTTGGAACCTGGACTGACGGGAGCTGTGTTCATCGTAGTGACCGTGTATGTGTGTACAAGACTTTAATCTCTGGTGAGTGAGCATTCATATTAACAAATGAATGGCGTTCTGAATGTGTATAGGTTAAACTGTTAGTTTCATATGTGGTGTTGGTGAAGGGGAATGTTCATGCTAAGAAGATATGTAGCTTGTTCGTGTTGTACATAGCCACACTTCATTTTTTTTCTGGGGTGTGGCCATAAAGGAAGACATGACACAGTTGATATTTAGGTATTTTATTTGTGTGATGTTGATAATTCATGTGTGTGTATATATATATATATGTGTGTGTATTCAGTTGTTAAGAATAGTGTTGTAACTCCGTTTTGGCCTATACAGGCCGGGTTTTTTTTTTTTTTTTTTTTTGTTTTGTTTTTTTTTCTTCCTTTCTTTCTTTTGTATAGTTTCCCGTCTTCTGTGAAGCCCAAAGTCTGCACATGGACTCTTCCGCTGTGATCACTTCAGTTCTTTAGAGGTGGAGGTAGATTCCAGTGGTTGTGGCGAGCCAACCTAAATGGAGATAAGAACTGTGTTGTTATCAGTTTGATAGATATATGTATATTTCATGCATTGAAGGACATTTTGTTTATTTCTTTTGTTTTTTTTTTTTAATACAACATATGTAAAATTTACCTGTAGTTGTCTGTGTTCTTACTCTTTCGCTCAATGCAAATTTTGATGCTCCTTTCTCCAGTGGCGAATCTAAACTTTTGATGTGCTGGTCCAGGAAGTAAACACATAGTAGTATAGGTGCTTGTATGCTCTAGCAATCACTATGAATAGTGAGAGCTGAGGTGGGCTACAACAGTCTGGGGGCTGTTTTTTTTATTCACCTCCACTCTCCTCACGTAATCTGTTTCTCTGAGTTTTCCTACAGTCCCCTGTCTTCCTGACCTGTCTGCCCCCCTATAATGTTTGTGTATGTATGGTCGGGTTGATGGCCTGCTTTTCGCTGGTACTTGTGACTAGTGACATGGTGAATTGCAACAGCAATAAAGGGAATCAATCAATCAATCAATCAATCCAGCACATAGTAATAATGCACCACCAGTACATCCATGAGTTCATTCAGCCTGGTGCACACCTCCAGCATCTGAAGAAATCTGTTGCTAATAGGTCTTATCAAGCTCTTGGAAGGAAGATGGAGCAGACTCTGAAAGTCTGAGAAAATCTCCTTCTGTTTTGGTGACTTCTCAATATCATAATAGACATCGGAGCAGAAATTTTCCACTTCTGTGCTGAACGGACTCATGAGGGCCTTGGCAGCATTGGAAACCATGTGCACGGTGTCTCCAGATACGTCAAGGAGGTATGGGTTCGCCTTCCTTGCTTGAGTTTCAAGGCCAGACTTTTTTCCTCTCATGACTGCACAGTTGTCAAGGAGGATGCTGGTAACTTGTCTCCACTCAAGACCATAAGTCTGCATGACATCTTTAAGTTCCAGCATAAGGTTTGGGGCATTTGCAATGTTGACTTTTCTGCTTGCCAGATGTTGTGTTATTACTCTGTTGCTTTCATTATCAAAAAAGCGAACAAGCACATTGAGTGTTTTATCCATATTCAAGGTTGTTGCTTCATCAACATTGAGTGAGAACATGCATTTTTTTAGCTTCTCAGACAAACATTTTTTGAACTGTAATGCAATTCCATGAGTGTTCATGTAACTCGCATGTTGATTTGAAACCGACAGGCTCGTTAACGCTTTTTTGTCTTCTGCCAGTTTTTTACACAGGGTGACCAGTGGATGCGAAATTCTGAATGCCAAATCATGTTCTGCTATAAATGTGCACAAACGTATTTTTAAATCGCAGACACGGTCAGTCATAGACAACGGTGTGTCAGCTGTAACAGTTGCTCCCGGCAACGTCGTGGTAAGTTTGAGTGCACGGGCAGTGGCTCTATGACCGGAGTCTAAATCATGACAAGCAAGCACTTTCTTACCGCTGCTGGCATACAGTAGCTTCCTCGAGCAAATCGTGCAGAAACAAGCCCTGGGCTCTCTCAGTTTCTTGCACCAACTGCCAAAAGGCTCGCCATTTCTACTTTCTTCAATCCACACCCAGCACCATTTATTTTTGAGTCCTTTATCTAATGCTAGGACATCATCCCCAGGCTTCATAAACTTGCGCTCCATTTTTTTTTCTCCGACAACGCTAACGTGACATTGACGTATGGGTGTCAATCATACCGTGTTGCAAGGACCCGCCCTTCTCTGCTTCTGATAGGCTTGTAACGTTAGTTAAAGCTGCGTTCCTCTCATATGATTGGTAGGTGAAATAAATTGGCTCGAAAATATTAAACCGCATGCGCAGGCTCTAAAATATTATTATTTTTTTCCCTCACGGCCGCACGCCGGAGATCCGGCACGGTGCCGGGATACTTTAAGCCCTGCACTAAGGATCTGGTCTCAGTTTCGTAAACATTATGGCCTAGCCTCCATGTCTGTTTACGCCCCTGTCATGGCCAACCTGCTATTTCCAGCTTCTCTATTAGATAATGCATTCAGACAATGGTTTAAAAATGGAGCGTTGAATATTAAGATGTTATATAAGGATGGCGTCTTCATGTCATTTGATCAGGTTAGACAGGAGTTTGCTCTGCCAGCAAATCACTTTTTCAGACACCTACAAGTTAGACATTTCACACAGAATAACGTCAGTCATTTTCCTTCACTACCTCAGACATCATTTCTTGATTCAATCATAGAAAGTCAGCCAGAGCTTAGGGGAACCGTCTCAAAGCTGTACACAAATATATTTGACATGGAAGGTTCTTCACTGACAATAGTAAAAGAAGGATATGGGTACAACTATTAATGATGGTCAATGGTCTAACATACTTCAAAGAATCCACTCCTCCTCTATTTGTGCGAGGCACTGCCTCATTCAGTTCAAGATTGTACATAGACTTCACATGTCTGGGGTTAAGTTATCCAAGATTTACCCGGGGGTTAATCCTATTTGTGACAGATGTAGACAAGCACCTGCTACTCTCTTTCACATTTTTTGGTCATGTCCAAGTATGACTGCATTCTGGTCTTCAATATTTGAGATGTATTCTGTGATTTCGGGGGTAACCTTTGACTTTTGTCCTTTTATCGGACTTTTTGGCGTACCATTGAATGATCTCCCATTACGAAAGACACAATTAAATTGTATAGCCTACTCCTCCCTTTTGGCTCGGCGACTCATTCTTTTAAATTGGAAAAATGAGAAACCCCCCCTCCTTTGTTAGATGGATATGTGATGTCATGTTTTTCCTTAAGATTGAAAAGATTAGATATGCATTGCATGGATCAGTGGGAAAGTTTGATATGGTATGACATCCTTTTATTTCTCATATAGAACAGCTGACAATGCACCTTGACTCTCGATAATGTGTGATGTGTACAAAGTAACTGAGTGACTACTTTTTTTTTTTTTTTTTGTCTTGTGGTGTTATGTTTATTTGTCTTAATGCTTGTACCTGTGGGGGGTTTTTGTATGTCTGAAAAAACCAATAAAAAATACATTGACAAAAAAAAGAAACAATTGCATAACATAGGATACCATAAAATCAAGATAGGATAGGTTAAAAGAAGAAGTTTAAGATAAGATTGTATAAGATAAAGGATAAGATTAAGATAATAATAAGTAGAGATAAGGTTAAGATAACATTATATAACATAACATAGGATACGATAAAATTAGGATAGCTTACGATAAGCATAAAATAATATATAATAAGGATAGGATAGGTTGTATAACATTAGATAACATAGGATATGATAAAATTAGGATAAGATTGTAAAAATCGAACGCGAGAAATTGTGAAATTTACGTGACGTCCCCTTGTCCGCATCTGAAAACGAACACGGAAAAGTGAAGCATCAATTGGCCTTAAGTGTCACGCCAGATGCGTTAGTTGGCAACCCTGTTAAGCCCCCTAGACCCCATCCATGAAAGAATCATGATGGCCATTGAAAGGATGCAGGCAGACACTGGAAACAGTATTGAACACCTGGTCCAGACCATTCAAAAAAATCCCCCTGGCCCGGCGTCCATGGAGAACATGTGTTTTGAGAAGCCCTGCAGGACAGTGCAAGAGCTTGAGGGATTCAAATTGCAGTTGGAGGACCCAGAACAAAAACTAAAGATGGAATGTTGATATGCTATATTGCTGTTTAAAAGGGTTTGTCTAATTGCAACACTAAGAATTGTTTTTAAGTATTTATCTTCATATGTTGTATAGATCCGTTTTTTTAGTCTGATGGGAGGCTGCAGCATTGGGGACGTTGTGAGGAGAACCCTCAGAAAGATGGCTACAAACGAGGTCTGGTCACAGTTACAGCCTGAAAGGCCGAAAAGGAAAGCTGTCCTTCTTGGGAACAGCACTCCACCATGTTGTTTTAAATTACCTAGTATGTTAAACGGTTAGATTTCACAAAATGTCCATTACATTGCATAGACCCATTGTTTAATATTTATTAAATACTGCATTTTTTCTAGGAGCTTGTGCTGCACAATTTCCGAGGGTTAGCGAGAAGGACATTGAAAATTATATAGGGGATACCCTAAAACACGCACCTCACCGTGCAAAGATCCACCCAATACCTGTAAGTTTTTTTTGTTTTTCTTCGGAGCAGTTAACACTTAAAACTGCACTGCACATTGATGCCATTTTTAAATTCGTAGTACCTGTTCACTTAAATCGGACAAGCCAAGGTCGTCACGCCCAGCTCGTCCGATCCTCGTGTGTGCCACGTCCCCTCATTACTCACGTGCACTACCCTGATTGTGATCACCTATTTCCTGTTATTTCGGCTTGTCTTGTGTGTTTCAGTCCGCGTTCGAGTCTGTTTCCCCAGGTCTGTCATTGACGTTGTTAACCGAGTGCTCCCCTGTCTGCTTGTTCTCCATAATAAACCCCGTTGCCCTTGGATTGCGGTCTCCCTGCTCCTGCTTTTCCGCATCCCACTCGCTCGCCCGTCACCCGGTCGTGACAAAGGTGCTGTAACATTTTATGGCAACACAGGAGGACATCCAAGATATTAGTGTAACTCGTTACTTTTATTACCCTTCACCTTGTCTCTCTATTAAACCTTTGTTTCTGTCACAAATTCATGGACACCTACTCATAGTCTAACCACTAATAATCTCAGTTTTGTCTTATATTTCCACACTTTACATGGCAAACACATTTGGTTAATATGCTAAGTTACCTCATAGCCTGTACACCTAAGGGTAATCAAAAGCAATTAAAAAGTAAACGAAGTGACTGGGAAATATTGTTATTTATGATTTTCAGGCAGCGGAAGAAGAACCTGGGCCATCTACACGATATCAAATTGAAGACAGTGACGGAGTTTTCTCTCAAACGTTTCTTTCTTTTTTATTGATAGTGTTTTTGGATGGTTTCAGCTCAGTTTGAGAAAAGAACATTTTAGATGTTACTACAGTGACTGAAGTAATTGTTTCATGTAAATAATTTGTTTAAATAATTGTTTTACATAATCTGAGTCATTTTTGGTCCAAAACCAAAACATCTCTCTCTCTCTCTCTCTCTCTCACTCGAATTATGAACAATAAAAGAAATAATAAGAACTGAAATGCATTGGATATAATTGTTTTATAGTGTAAACACATTTTGGTATTGCATATATTAAAAAGTGTGACAGATTATTAAGTCACCTAAATGTTGTGCAAAAGTCCCTGTAATGTTACTAAAGTTCTGCAAACGATCTGAGTTGTGCTGTACGAAAAATCCACCTCCGCATCATTGTGATGTGCGCATGCACAATATTACTCATTGGATTAGGTACTGTTTTGTGTCTGTTGTTGCAGCTCGGGGTAACACCACTAACCTATTTGTCACACTATGTTAATTGGTAGATAATAACAAGTCCTATTTCATTACAGGTTATTTTGGGTAATCTCTCCTTTTCTGTTGCATAAAAATCTCAGTATTACTCGTGGAAAGATCACATATGGTGATGTGATCGTACAGCCCTAGCTTTGAGAAGGTGGTGCAAGGACTAAAAAATAACATTCCAGGTAGGTCCCCTAAAGGTTACTGTAATTGTCACTCAAGATCTATAAAAATCCTGGGAAAGTGATGAAAAGACCACATAGGACCCGAAACGTTACCAACACGTCCTGAAAGTTCCCCGAATTTTCCCAAAATGATGTTCCCCGAACGTCTAAAGAACTCCACATCGTGACATCCCGGGAACATTCTGGGAAGGTTACACAGCGACGTCCTTTACACCAATGGGTACGTTCTCTGAACGTACAGGGAACGTACAATTTCCAGCTGGGTAGACTCCATTCTTGTGTTTGTCCCTAAAGAGAACAGCCAGGATAGGAAATGCTGGAAACCCATCCTGACCGGAGTCCATCCCTTCCCGGTGGCACAGTAACCCGAAAGTGTTTGTGAGTGTGGTTTATGTCAGATTAGGAGAGCTGAAATGAACCTTTTGTTGGATGATAGCCGGCGACCAAAACAAGAGCTAGATCACAGAAAAGTGTTTCAAAAGCGACAGCGTCAAAGTGAAATGCAACGCTGGATGGAAGTTTTCTAGTACTGATGAAGGATGTAGAATCGGAATCCAGATATGTTTCCATACAAGGAATTTGCCTTGGTGGTGCTTTTACATGACATTACAAAGAACATACCACATTTAGCAAAGACATATGCAGAAAGGTAATAAACAATAGATTGGCAATTAGGTAATATGATAATTACATGATAATTAATTTTATAAATGGCAGTGATGATGGTATTATGATATTTATATATGTGTGTACATAGTAATAATTGTAGTATGAATATAAACTACATAAATGGCATAATAATTTAAAGGGCTCTTAAATGGTGCCGTTATTAATTAGCAGCCAAGTCAACTATATGTGCAAGAGTGCAATATGTATACAGAGTTTGCAGTATGTGTGCATAATGTGCAAGAGTGCAGAATATAATCATAGAGGAAGTTTATCAGTTGTTCACTGGTTATGCTGGTGGATATTTCACTGCAGCTGACGATTAATTGAACGTCCATTCAGAGACTGGTTTGGTTAATGAGAGAGACTACCTGAGGGGAGAAGCTCTTGGCGTGTCTTGTGGTCTTGGTTCTGATTGCCATGAGTCTTCTCATGGAGGGTAAGGCTTGAAAGATGTGGTGAGCAGGGTGAGATGGGTCCTCAAAGATTTTGTATGCCCGTTTCCTGGTTCTGGTGATGTAAAGTGTCTGGAGGGTAGGCAGGTTACTGCCGATTATTCGCTCTGCTGAGTGGATGATGTGTTGCAGTCTGGCCTTGTCTCGTTCAGAGGCTGATCCAAACCAGGCTGTGATGGAGCAGGTGAGGATGGACTCAATGATTGTAGCGTAAAACTGGGCCATCGTGGTTATAATATGTTATTTTGGATCAGGCACAGACAGTTGTGAGAGTTCAGTCCGCATTAGCTCCGATAGAATAGTATTAAATGCAAAGCTAAAGTCCACAAACAGAATCCTAACATATGCCTCAGGGCACTCCAAGTGTCGGAGTAAGAAATGGAGTCCAGTGTTAACTGCATCGTCCACAGGTCTGTTGGTTCTGTAGGCAGACTATAGAGCAGGGGTGTCAAACTCCAGTCCTGGGGGGCCAGAGCCCTGTGTAGCTTAGTTCTTTCCCTGTTCCACCACAAATGATTCAGCTCAAGAGCTGTGTGGTAATTAGCACAAGGAGTTGAATCAGGTGTGTTAAATGAGGGGAAACCCAAAAATGTGCAGGGCTCCGGCCCTCCAGGACTGGAGTTTGACACCTGTGCTATAGAGGGTCAAGCGAAGGGTCGATGAGGACACCATAAACAGTGGTGTCCTCTCACTGTTCTTCGCTTTCTCTTCGCTGTTTAATTTTAGTGACCACTCCTTTTCAGGATTATGTAGTATATGTTTGACATTAGTTCAAAGTGTGGAAGGGAAATTTAAAGTGATGGTAGGCCAGGGTTGGGAGGCATTGTAGGATTGTTCTTGTGTCTCAGGTTTTGTTGTTTTGGGGATGGTGCCGTGTGTCCTTGCCTCGCAGCCACCTGCACGGAACCAGCTTTGCAGGCCACAGACCTTGTAGAACTGGGCTGAAGGGAACATCGCCGGGGGGAGAAAGGGGACCTGCAGGAGGCCTTGAAATGTAGCTGCTGTACTATGCTAGACGCAGTTTGTTGTATGGTAGCATTTGAACACACAAGCAAGTTATGTACCCATAAGGGTTGTATATGTTTACGCTGAAGTCTTTATTTAGGTAATATAGGGTTGGGGTTTCCCTTACTGATAGTGTTGTGAGCCATGCCAGCCATGGACACCGAAGGGGGGGTTGCACCTTTTTGCTGGGTTGGGAGTGGAATTTCCCTAATGTTTAGGGTTTTTGCCCTCCTTCCTAGGCTGGATAGACAGGCTAATGTGTGGGACTCATAGGAGGCCTAGGCCTAACGAGGATTGGAAGTTGAACATCCTTGAAGTAGACCAATAGAGGTGGCGTATTATGTTTGTTGTATGTTCGAAACCTGGTTTGCAGATGTTTGGTAACCAATCAGGACTTAGAAGTCCATATAGAGGAATTCGTCTTATAGTATATTAACCTGCTGATTTCTGGGTGCGGGGTACATTGCGCATTGTACCCGAGTGTGGCTGGAACACTATGCTGGATTGCTGAATAAAGAAGAAAACTTTGCTCATTACATGTGAGGTCTGGAGTTTGATTCAAGTGTGACAGAGTGAGAGTGATTATAGAGGATTATAGAGTCATAGTTGTTTGGGTTAATTCTGAGTACCACAAAAGTTTACAAGCCCTATTTTGGCAAGAGCTAATCATAAGAGGTAATCCTAATCATTTTCATCCTTGCCGTTTAAATCACTCATGAATAGATGTGTTTGTGAGAAATTGGTTTGTTTTAAGCATTTTCAATTTAAATAAATACTGCAATACTCATTGCAGAAATACATCTTTTCCAATATTGTGCAGCCTAATAATGAAGTACTTACTACTACGAAATATCTAACAACATACGATGCAACATTCAACAGGGGGTAGTGAAGTGATTCGTGGCTGATCAAAGTGCCAATTCGATGTGGGGCAGTGATTAGCATGTGGAGAATGCTGCAGCAGTATTACAAAATCAGCAACTCTTTTAAAAATAATAGTGATATAAATATATTATTTATTAATAAGTATATAGAATCAGTACACAAAGTATAAGTATATAAAGTTTAAGTATATAAAGTATATAAGTATAAAAATCTTAAGTATAAAAATGATATAAGTATAAAAATGTTATAAGTATAAAAATGTTATAAGTATAAAAAATTTAAGTAAAAAAAGTTTAAGTAAAAAGGTTTAAAGGCCTCAGAGGACTGCTGCTCTTACTCATCAGAGTGGTTCTGATGCTTAAACTTTTTCTTCAGTGCTTCTGCGAAAATGGCAGCAAAGTCCTCTGAGGGCATGGGCGTCCCCCGTGTCGGTCCCCTCCTGGTCACTGGCGTCCCACCTGGCGACCTCTGCACTGGGCGCAGTTTAATGTGCGGCAGCTCCGCCAGAACATCCACCACGCTGGGGCCATTGGTGGGTCCTGTGCCACTTCCCTGAGGATGACTCCTCTTCTGCTTCGGGCCCTGGATATTAGCAGGCGGAGGAGGAGGAGGCGGCGGTGGAGGAGGAGGCGGTGGAGGAGGAGGAGGGGGCGGGAAACAACTTGGAGCTGAAGTGGGGACTATAAGAGTGGTCTCCGAACTGCTCCGGGGCATATTTGGGTGAGTCAGGGCACCGGCAAGCTGGGAGATCTCGGACCGTAAACGGCCCACCTCGTCTTCGAGGGCTGTAATTTTCTCCCAAACTGCCGCCCACTGATCCCCGTGATCCCCGTGTCCACTGGGGAGGTGGATGCCACTCCCGACCGTTGCAGGGGCGTTGCCATTTATAGCAACCCCCGTTGCAACACTTGAGCATGGTGCAGTGGATTTGCCCACACGAAAGTTGGAACGCTTCAAGCTTCTCAGACAAGTGCGTAGAAAACTACGCAAGCGACTGAAAGGAGCCATTGCCGAAGTTATTTAAAGGAATTGAACAGGAACAGTAATCACCAACCAAGCCCAAATCAAGACTGAGAGAAATAAAAAAAATTACAGCTTCTGCTTCCAGATATACGTAGCAATAACTATAAATTCTAGAATCTCTCTGAACCTTCGCTTGACGTCACTCCATTGGCACGCTGATTGGGTGGCTTCAGTTTCTTAAAACAAGAAACGAAAAAAAAAAAAAAAACAATGAGTACGCAGAACCGTTCGAGGTCAACTTAGCCGACCATTTCACATTCTAAAATTTACAGGATATTTGGTTTTGTTATTATTATTATTGGTATTAGTATTATTATTTTAAGAATGAAGCTAAATAATATAGCCGCCCACTAATATGTCACATATGGGTTAAAATGCAGAGGACACATTTCGTCGTTGTGTGATGTGCCAAGAATGGCACTTGATCACAAAGTACAAATACTTTTTACTTGCCAACATTCATAAGCAACGTTATTTTTCAGTACAGTTGCGGTTTTTATAAACCTTGGTGATTAATATTCGCGGAGAGCGTGGGGTTTCCATTTTTCTATAACATTTATATTATTAAAGGAAACACAACTTAGCAAGCTGATTAATTTTAATGACTGATTGTTTTCAGACTAGTATTTGTTTAACATTGGTTTAAAGTTGACTGCTGCTACTTTAGCAACAGCTCGGCATGGGCTCTCTGAGCTGATCCTAATCACTTTCATCCTTGATATTTCAGTCAGTCATGAATGGAGGTGTTTGTGAGAAACTGATTTATTATTATTATTATTATTTTTTAAAAGATCCTTTATAAACACTCCAATACTTACTGCAGAAAATGATTTTACGCAATGTCCTGCAGTGCAGTTATGAAATACTAATCTAACTACATACCATGTGCAGCCCACAGAAACGCTGTCTGTGCGCAGCCTGCTGGCAAAAAGCGGAACTACAGTTACAGCAAATAAGGCAGAACGGAAACATCGGCGTCACTCCTTGGACTGATGATAGCTTATAAATAGTTATAAGTAATCGCTTGTGTGATTATAAATGTGCTGTGTGTTATGTCATGTATAGTGGTTAATGTTTATTGTTGTGTGTAGTGTGTGTGTATGTGTGCGTGCGCCCACCGTGTGTATGAGGAGTAAACGGGGCGACGTGCACGGTGAGCAGTGCCGGTGTGTGGGTTGTAGTAGTGCAATTGTAATAAACGCATGCATCTGATGATTAAACCCCGAACTATCCCTGCTGTTTTACCCTCTGGGGTCGAGTGCATCGTCGGCGATGCAACGTACTTTTCGCGTCTATTTCAGTTTATATCTCGCTGAAATCTGTTGGAGTAAGTAGTCTCCACCGGGTCCGTGGATGAGAAGAGATTCACAGCTGAGACGAGGAGTAGTTGCAAGTCACCAGTTTATTCTCTGACTGATTACAATCAGGGAGCGACTATCTGACATACATTCAGCATGTACAGTAAGAAGCTCGAACAATAGTTATCGGGTGTCTTTTTATAGCCCTCCGGGTACGTGTTCCCCCCTCTTTTGGTATTTTCCCAGCTACGTGACATCAACATGTTTTTACATTTGCTTCTGTTTGTCAGTTAGCACATGTCCCCCCTCCCAGCATCTTATTGTGTCAGCATTTTTGCAGCCCCCTTTTGTTAAGCAAAAGTTAAAATAAGCATCTGTTCCTCTTTTCCAACTGTCTGGGACGAGGTCACCCTGCCCTGCTCGCACACTGTCAGTTCCTGATTTCTGTTAGTTGTATTATTTTAGAATCAACCCCCTCCTTTCATCATGCCCTGCTTTAAGCTATATTCTCCTTTTCCTCTATTCATTGTATGTTCTTTATAATTCTATTGAATCCCACAAATCTTAATGTAGAATCATGAAAAAATCCGTAATCTGTCTTCTTTTCAAAACATCCATTGACGGAAGTATTAAAGTTTTTTAAATTAGGTTGAATCGGCAAAAAAGTAAACCATGTCACCTTACTTTGTTTTACCTGCATCGGGGGCGTGTAGCGCGTATTCAAATCGCATTCGCATGGTAATTTGATTAACAGCGCAATGGTGAAACGCGATCCAGATACTGTACGTCCCCATCAGCGCCATAAAAGGGGGGTAGGGACGTGGCCAGGTGACAATGGTTCATTCATACACATTAAAGTTGCTACATATTCAATGAAAGGAGCCAGAAATAGTTACATGAGTTAGGTTTTTCTTATTTATTTATCCAAATGAATGTTGCAACTACACCATTTAGTCATCTTCATGTAGCCAAGACTTTGGTGATCAGATATCTGGGATCAAAACAAACTGCCAGCATTGCTTACTATGTACTTTTATAATGTTTCTGCAAGTGTTCCAAACTGCATTTTGCAATGTCTATACTTTGAATGTCAAATTACAAACTTCACATAAAGTTGACATATTTACAAAGTACACTAAGATTAAGATGAGTTTGTTGCCAAACCAAATATATAAGAAATAATTTATTTGTCATGAATTAAGTTTATGATATTTGAAGAAATGTGTGACCATGCCCCAGTCAGTGAAAGTGTGTTTCCTACCCCTAGGCTCCAGAGGGTTAATTATTGTGAGCATGGCTCAGTGACCCACTATTAAAATACTTTATTAGAAATATTATAGTGTGTGTGTGTATGTGTGTGCGCCCGCGCCTGTTTGCTAGCCTGGCGCCGCTGAGTCATGTGACAGCTGGGAGCAGTAATTGAGAGCAGCAGCGCGAACACACAGCTGCGGTGCATTCGGGAGAGAGATTGAAACTTATAAGTATCGATCTCATTAAACTGGTATTGATCAATATAAATACCAACATTATTATCGATATTTGGATCGATCCGCCCACCACTATCGGACAGTATTGCTGTGTTATAATCACTTCAGCATAAATGTTAAACCTAGTGTTTCTGTTTCTGTCATGTTGTCAATATCAAACAGTAAACGTTGTAATGGATTGTTTCTATATATGTGCTTTTAAACAGTATGCCTGCATGTAGGGCTAACAGAACACATCTACCCTATAGGAATACATATATACTATGAACCTGTTGTGGGTTATAAAGCCAAATAAGGAAAAATAACAGTGGGCTATAGGTAGCATAGTGAGCACATTAACGTCGCCTCGCTGTTGAGAAACATGGCGCAGACATCGGGGGAATGTCGAATCAATGTTCGGTAACGATGTTTCTGCAACAGAGATGCTTTGACGATGGATTTTCAAGGATCGCGGAGACAATGCCAATGCCTGGTAGTTATATCATTTTAGTGTTGCAGCTGTGACAGTGCGAAACAATACAACTGACAAATTGTCAGTAAGGTCGGATGGCGTTAGATCATAAACCGGAAATTAGCGGAACAGGACGCATTTGTAACTTAATATTTTAACGAAAGACAAAAGTAACAAGTCCATTTAAATTTCGGTACTGTTAATTGTGTTATTTAACTTGAAAGGGTATTTAGCTATATTACTCCTTACAGCCAAACGTAGTGGAATTATAGTAACGTGTTACTTCCAAAGATTACTAGGCAGCTGTTTGCTAATGCTAACGTTAGCATTGCGTCATTTTGCTTCTTCCACTCTCAGATAAGATAAAGATAGCTTTATTGTCATTGTGTAAATGAAATGAGATGTCTTTAGAGCAAACCCGTGGAGGCTATGTTAAGGATAAAACTGTAAACATGGGTAAACAAAACATAATATCGGCATAAGTGCATAGATCCACCTCTGTATTTTTAGGAAGATTAGCAATACATGAAAATTTCCTTCAAGTGTGGTAAATATTCAGTTTTAAATGAAAACCACATGTGACATATTATCTGTCCCATTGCATTAAGCCCTCCATCAAACCCCCATGAATCCTAACTGCATGGGTCGCTTTTCGCTGTGAATTCTGGGAGTCTGTGCAACGTCGGGACCGCAGCTCTCGCGTTACTTCTAAAAGGGGAAGGAATTATATTCAAAGTCTTTAATAGCGCCCGATTTTAACAAACGACCAAATTATGTCGATATAAACTGTATTGTGTCCTCCTTTATCTGGTTTTGATAATATATCGATATTCCGTAAATATCCGATAAACAGCCCAGCACTAATTGGTCCGTCTTAATTGTTTCATTGTCACCCCGAAACTTGTGTGGATTGCTCCAGAAAACAACCCTGGTTCCATTAGCCCCGGTAAGAATGGCAAAACGATGGCCAGAGTAACTCAACACTTGAAGAATGAAAGTCAGAATAGGGCTGTCTGGTGTTGTTGAGTCTTGTATTCTGTGACAATCATCTTGTTTTGGAAGTGTGTGTCTTGGAATACTTAAAAATAAAATGTTCATAAGGGATGGATGGAGTTTTACTTACAGTAATAGATCGTGTTTGTTACCATGAAACGGTAAACATACGGGGCTCTAATCCATATGGTTACTGTATTGTATAATGGAATCGGTTAATTCTGCTGCTGTGATGTGTTTAAACATCACAGATAATCATTGTGAAATAGTAAGATAACAGGTGAATATGTCCCCATAATGTAAATCAGAAAAGGCAGAATTCTTACTTTAGGTACCCTGAGAGTAAAGAAATAATGGAATTTATGGAAGGCGCAAGATATATGTATATTGGTTTGTATATTTAGTGTCTGTCCTGTGCTGCCTTATGCTGTCTTACACAGTCTTAATTACTTCTGTGTAAGAAGTGAAATTTTCTTTGTGTTATCCATATGTTGACTATGTGCACCTGTCTTTTTATGTCTGCACATTGAGCCTGGAGGTATGCAATTTTGTTCAGCTATGCTTCCGTTGTTGTACTGTTGTATGGTGTGAATGACAATAAAGTTCACTTACTTATATACAGTAAATGATTTGATTGAATAGTCAGTTCCTGATGCCAGCATTTGGATTGAGTGGGCTGTTAGCCTTGGTGCACATGAACCTTTCCAGCGTTGCTATTCTCTATAGTAAATGCTGTTCTGCATATCAGGCAATCTGTGCACTGACTGGTGTGTTTTTATAGGTGAAGTACCCCTACGGAAATGCAGGCAGCCCAATCCGAGACCAGCGCGTAAGTCTCCCAAGCATTCGTTTCCTGTCTCCAATGAGACAATGAGACGGCAGTATTTTTCTCAATGTGCAGTACTGACTGCCAAGTGTGCTGTCTGTCTGTCACTAACAGCCATCAATTGATTTGACTCTTGTATTGTTACACTTTATTTTGCATAATTGTACCGTCATTCTTTTATCAGGACGAAGGAGGAAACCTAAAGGATGGAAGGGGGCCATATACCAAGAACTTACAAAAGCTGCTATTCTCCAGTAACCCCTTCGATTCAACCCATGTGGGATCGCTACCATCCTGCATCGAGTCCCAACAACGTCGCACCCTGAGCCCTACTCACCAGCCTTATCATCAACTTCCTTCTTAGTTCCCTCACCAGTCCCATCCTCTTTTGTTTTACCTCCTTCTCCATCTCTTTTTATGGACTCCCCTCCTTCATCCCCATGCGTAGCCTCACCAGTTAGCCCAGCTCCAGAACCATCTTCAGCCCCAGCCGTAGTTCATCCCACCCCTCTGCCTCACGTTCTGGTGCAGGCCCCCTCATCTCAGCTGGTCATGGGTCCAACACCACCGTTTTTGTCCCCTTCTCTTGTTATTGAAAAAATGGAAAAATTCAATAATTACGATATAAGCAACTACAATAAGATGACCTATGATGCCAAGTGCTATGCTCATTACTGGTGCCAGCAGTTCTGGAACGACTTCATGAGCTCAGCTCACATCTGCAAGCAACAGAGGAATGGAAACTCTGAGGCTCACTATTCGTACGGGGATAATGAGGGTGCCCCTGCGACCGAGACTTGATGAAGATGAGGTCAAATTTCCTAGTGATGTGCTGGACCAGCTGAGTGACATCCCTGGGGTTCTGGAGATGGCTGTGGAGATGGGCTATCTGTCAGATGTAAATAGCGACATTTCACATAACGTAAGATAACATAGGATAAGATAAGATAGGTAAAGGTATGTTTAAGAAACAATTGCATGGGAACTTCCGGTTGACGTTCGACACGTGAGGCTGTGAGGTCCTGGAGCTCAGCGAGCAATTTCATTTTCATTATATTTACATACTTGCAGAAGCCATATTGATAGATAAATATTTATCCGAAAAGTTTAACATCACTAATTGAAGGACTAAGGCAGCAAGAAAACGCGTTTAAAAGTTTTGTTTTCCTCCTCGTTTAAAAATGGCTAGTCGCTCACAGAAACCTGCTACAGCTAGCAAGAAGGCTACCACTGAGGGTGATGCACAGCAACTTTCTTCGGATTCGGTTGAGAAAATTATGACAGCGATTGAACTATTGGGCACGAAAATAGATACACAAACTGCTGTCCTCTGGCAAGAAATAACTTCTATCCGCCAAGAGTTGCATTCTACGGCTAGCTCCTTACAGACTGCTAATGCACAGCATTCCGAGCGTTTGGACGACCTCGAGCAGTTTACCACGGCGTGGAGCTCTACAGTCTTTACTTTGGAAACTGCTGCGAAAAAACTGCAGTCAGATGTGTGTAACCTGACAACTAAATGCATTGTTGGAATAGAGGAGGGCCAAGAGGGGACCAACCCGCGGCAATTCTGCGCGACTGCTTTGAAGGAGATACTGAACCTGGAGGAAACTCCACGTCTGGACCGGGGCCACCGTTCATTAGCACCGAGGCTGCGGGAAGGGGAGAGGCCAAGACCATTCATAATCCGTGTACATCATGGTGACGTGAAGGATCGCATCCTTCGCCTCTCCAGCCAGAAGAAGCAGCTGTTTTACAAGGAGAAGCGTGTGCACATCTTTCCGGACTTCACTCTGGAGATAGCAAAGAAGCAAGCTGCCTTTAAAGAGGCAAAGCAGCTCCTTAGAACTGTTAAGGATGTGAGATTTGGTCTCCGTTATCCAGCTACATTCCGTATCACATTTGATGGCGAGGAAAAAACCTTTACCGATCCCCATCGGGCCATCTCGTATATAAAGACTACCATTCTCCTCCATCATGATCATTTACATTTACATTTACATTTACATCATTTGGCAGACGCCCTTAGCCAGAGCGACTTACATAAGTGCTTTAAGACTCCACAATGAATTTTTCCCGATACTAGCTCAATAAAAAACCAAGGCTATGAATACCATCGATCTAATACTCTGTTGGAAAAGTGCTTTTTTTTTTTTTTTTTTTTTTTTTTTAAAGTAATGCAAGTATAATGCCAGAAGTGCTAATTCAGGCATTTGATCAGGTACAGACATAACTTTCAAAAACGGTCAGTGTTTTTTAAGTGACCGAACTGTACAGGTTTATTTCACCGTCAGTGTCAAAGTTGAATTAACCAGGTCTATAGCCTACTAAATGCAGATAGTGCTATGTTGCTCAATTTATGAGAAAGACATTTATTTTCCCTTTTTTCTCTCGGTTCTTATTAGTCTATATGGAAAGGTTTGGTGTAGGCACTTTTTTCAACATGCCGGGAATTCTTGTTCTCTTCCTCATATAAATAGGCTATAACATATGAATAGTTGATTTTCTTGAGCTGCTTTTGTTTACTATAATTTTAAACCATTAAACCATAGTATTTCATATTAGGCTACTGAATTGAAAACCAATGGGCTGCTCTTTGATAGTACACTATGTTTAGTGGCCTAATATTAGTTTAGGCCTACTTCATTTGAGACATTACAAAATACATGGTATTTTGCACTATACAGTGGTACCTCGGTTCTCGAACTTAATCCGTTCCGGACTCCAGATCGAATCCTAAAAAGTTTGAGTTCTGATCTAATTTTTCCCATAAGAAATAATGGAAAACCAATTAATTGGTTCCCGGCCCCCCAAAATGACACCTAAATATGTGTGTGTGTGTGTGTGTGTGTGTGTGTGTGTTTTTTTAAGCACTTCAACACAAAATGAACAGGATAAAACAAGAAGAGCATTTTTTTTCTTAATGGCTTCCAAAACGATAAAGATATTATCCCAACATTACCCCTGTCCTGCCCCGATCGTCCGCTCCTTCCGTGTGCCACGCCCCCTCATTAAGCTCGTGTGGGATCCCCATGTGATCAGCTGTTTCTGGTTGTTGTCATTAGTCCTCTGTATTAAGTCCGCTTGTAAATTTTGTTTCCCCAGTCCGGTCATTGGGTGCGTTCGACTTGCTTACAGCGCTGGCTTAAAGCAACGCATTCTGATCCTGACGCAATGCATTACGGTTAGATGCATTGCGACCTCTCACCCGGCTGCACAAACTGGAACCGCCTCCGTGACAACACACCTTTGCCCTTATTGGCTGAAGAGTTTAGTTACATGCATGACGTTTGTATCCCAGGCAGTTCCGATGCGTAATCTGCTATTTCTCCCGAATATCACGTAAAGCAGTGGTTTTCAGTTAATTTACCTGGTAAAATAAAGTTTAAATAAATGACATAAATGCTCTAATAGTACACGTAAGTTAGTGGTTTATTTATTGTTAGTTACTGTAATGTTGCGCTGTTTTATTTGGTTAATCGTCCAGTCTGTGAAGAAGGCATTCAAGTAAGAATTGCATTGTCGTATGACTCATTTCCTGGCGCGTACAATTTATATTAAGTCAGTGTTCATGGTTCGACTTCTGATATTCAGATCGAGTTCTAGGTCAAACTGGTTTGTTCGACTTTCAAGAAATTCGAGTTCTAGTGAGTTTGAGAACCGAGGTACCACTGTATATATATTTCTGAATGTGATTGCTCGCTGTGCTTTGGGTCGTTTTTGGTTAAATTAGAGACCCAAGTTAGAATTTTGCAGTGTTTTGCTCTTGGGATATGCACTGTGTTCGGGATAGTGCTGGGGGGTGGGGGTGGTGGTGTTTTTGTACTTAAAGTCTCTTTTTGATTTTGTTATTTTTTTTGTCTTTCATTTTGTCCATTAGTGGTTACACTTTGTTTCGAACATGACATCTACCAGAGTCACAGAATTAATTTACTGCAACTCAGATTATGTCTGCTGGATATTACCAGTATTAAATATGGCAAATTCAAATATGGCTTCTGGGAGGAGTGGCCAGTCAGTTAAGTTTACTAATTGGAATGTGAAAGGCCTAAATCATCCTATGAAACGCACCAAGGTCCTTGCTCATCTTAAGTTTTTAAAAACGGATATAACCTTCTTAACTGAGACGCACATGCGCAGGTCAGATCATTTGAGTTTAAAAAGAGGCTGGGTTGGACAAGTATTCCATTCAACCTTTCGGAGTAGGGCCAGGGGGGCTGGAATCTTGATCAACAAATCAGTATCATTTGAAGTGTCTGAAACAATATTGGACCCCAATGGCCACTTTGTTATTGTGGTGGGTAAACTGTACTGTTTGCCTGTGATATTAGCTTGTGTATATGCTCCAAATTGGGACGATTCTAAGTTCATGAACAATTTTCTATTGACCGTACCATACCTGGACACTCATCAGCTTATTTTAGCTGGTGACTGTAACTGTGTAATTAACCCAGTATTGGATAGATCCTCCAATCGCCCAATTGGTGCTTCAGAAACAGCTGAATGCATAGAGACTTTTTTACAATCTTGCAAGGTGTCTGACCCATGGAGATTTCTTTATCCTACAAAGAGGGAATACTCTTTTTATTATTCACATATAGATTATTTCTTTATACATACATACATATCTACTCCCATTGGTAAAAGAATGTGTTTATAACAGTATAGTAATATCAGATCATGCACCTGTAACACTGGTCCTGACCTTCCCCTATCATAGACCTAGCAGATTCAGATGGAGGCTCACTTCACTTCTTTTGTCAGATGAATCATTTATTGCCTTCGTAAATGCTGGTATAGATATGTTTTTAGAAACTAATGTAAATGAAGAGACCTCTCCTTCCTTACTTTGGGAGACGCTCAAGGCTTACCTGAGGGGCCAAATTATCTCCTACAATGCCTCTGTTCATAAAGCACAGGTACCTAGGCAAACATAACTTTTGGAATTCATCTAGACAAAGTAGACAAAGCCTATGCCACTGGTCCATCTCCAGAGCTATATAAACGGCGGATGATGTATCAGGCTGAATTTGATCTGCTCTCAACTGGACAGGCGGAACGGGCTCTGTTAAAAACCAGACACATGTTTTATGAGTATGGGGAGAAACCAAGCAGGGCTCTGGCTTATAGTTTAAAACAGACATCTAGTACTCAAGTAATTGCCCAGATTGATTCTGACACAGGACTATTATCAGATCCCTTAGATATTAATAAGCAGTTTAGTGATTTCTATTTTAATTTGTATTAAACACTCTTTTGATCTGAGTTTAATGGATAGATTCTTTGAAGACCTGAATATACCCACCGTGGATGAGAATGTAAGAGAATCCTATTTCCTTACATGAAATTCATAAAGCTATCACATGCATGCAGAGTGGGAAATGTCCAGGCCCGGGCGGCTTTCCTACAGAGTTTTATAAAAAGTCTGCAGCAAAATGAAACCCTTTACTCAAGGATGTATTTGATGACAGCTTAAAGTCCCAATGCCTGCCTCCAACTCTACGTCAGGCATCAATATCCTTACTTCTGAAGAAGGGCAAGGATCCCCTCGCTTGCTCCTCCTACCGTCCAATTAGTCTCCTTAATGTTGATGTTAAGATACTGGCTAAGGTGTTGGCTCTCCGTCTTGAATCTGTATTACCCTCCATTGTGTCATCTGATCAAACTGGTTTCATTAAAAATAGACAGTTGTTTTTTTAATATTAGGCGTGTATTTAATATCCTTTACACATCATCTTCGTCTGAGTGCCCAGAGGTACTCCTATCTTTAGATGCTGAGAAAGCCTTTGATCATGTTGAATGGAACTATTTGTTTTATGTTCTGAAGCGGTTTGGCTTTGAGGATATTTTTATTTCTTGGGTGAAATTGCTGTACTCCTCGCCTTTGGCTTCAGTTAGAACCAATGATACTTATTCACCATACTTCCCTCTTCAGTGTCGGAATTTCTGAGGCATGTATTTAAAATAAGTATTTTAACTGGAAAATTGTATTTTATAATTCATATTTGACTTGTTCATAAAACTTTTTTTAAACAATTTTATTTTAAAGAACTGTGTAATTTCAGAGCCAAATGCCGTGTGTACACAAATATTTGAATTATTATTGTTTATTATTATAACTGCCGAATACATTCCTGGAGCCTTCGATTTAACATACACAGTGCCCTCTACAGGATTCTGTCGAAACAGCATCTCCTTCAATCTCATTTATTTTTACAAAACACCTGTTTTTGAGTTCACTGGGTCTGTATGATAATTTTAAGCAATGGACATATTTTTCCTCTAATTATAAGGTGGTCTGGTTTCCCCAGGGATATGTGCGTTTTTTTCACAAAACGTTTTCTTCATAAATCCCAAAATCTTCCTATAAATGTGTGTATGAGTGCTTCTCATATTTTTCAGTCACATTTATAGATGAGCACCCTGATTAATCTGTTTACATGAAAACATCTTAATTGCATTAAGGCATGTAAACGTAGCCACTTAACAAAAGGTAATTTGGTGACTTTGCAAACTGCATGTTCCTCATCTCTGTATGGACCATAGAGCTGTGCATCGGAGAGTCTGGCAACACGCTACGTTTCAAGATACAGGCATTACAATTCAATGCGCTGCTCTATTTCACCTTTAAAAAAAATATCTGCTTTTAGGAAAACTTGGCATAGTATAAAGAGCACACCACCAAATTCATGAAATCTGAGCAAAAACGTTTGATTTTAACGCAATCAGAACAGCATTTGCATTTAACACAGTCCCTGTAACAATCCAGCCTTGTAGCACTACAACTATTTCGGATTCAGCCAACTGGCAGTCTCGTGCAAGTTACTGAAAATGACTAGTTACCAATTACTGCATATCCTCCTGAGACCCGACCCATTCATTTATGTCCTCAACTCCCTTGTTTAATGTCTCACTACAGTCGCAGTTGTTGTTGTTGTTGTTATTGTTATGGCCATCATTGTCAATTTGGTTGTTATGTTAATTGTTGCATATCGATATTGACGCTCAAAAATGTTTTATCTGGAAGCAGTCTACCAGATACTATACACCCACACCGACACGTAGGTAGTCACACACTCGCATGCATAGATGCCCACTCAAACATACACGCACCCCCTCATCTTAACATCACACATGTATGCATTCATACACTCACATATACACATGCCCACTCAAGCTCAGACAGATCTCCTCACCTTAATAACACACATGTAGGCATTCACACATTGATATTTGCACACACACTAATCCTGACATATTCAGACTCATTCACAAAGAGTCTTTCACATACACACACATCCATCCATTTTAACATTAGATTGCACTCAGGGGGTCTAAGTTAGGACAGCATGAATTCACTACGCTTTGTCACTTGGAACGTGCGTGGTATTGGCTCAATTGCTAAGAGACATAAAATCTTAGAATATCTAACAACATTACAGGCAGACATTGTCCTACTGCAGGAAACTCACTTAGCCAAAACAGGACAGTGTACATTAAATTCACCAGAATTTCCACACGTATACTTAGCTAGTTATAATTCAAAACAGAGAGGTGTAGCAATTTTAATCAACAAAAGAATATGTTTCAACTGTAAAGACACTATCGCAGACCCAGAAGGTAGATTCATAATTATTAAAATTTCAGCATATAACAAAGAGATATGTATTGCCAATATATACGGTCCAAATAGGGATGACTCCTCCTTCTTCCACCACCTTTTTGCTGAAATATCATCGCACTCAGACACAGAACTTATACTGGGAGGGGACTTCAACTTAGTACTTAACCCAGAATCTGACAGACGTAGTACAGCAGCTAGTTACCGTACTTGCCAATCATCTGAAACAGTAAAACAATATATGAATGATTTCGGCCTATGCGATGTCTGGCGTACTTTTCACACCACGCTCAGAGAATACACGTTTTTCTCACCAGTCCATCATTCTTACTCCCGGATAGACTTTTTTCTTACGAGCAATACAGTTATGAAAGATATATCTGACACACAAATTCACCCTATAACAATCAGTGACCACGCACCTGTCACTATGACGGTCACTGTAAAAGTTAGTGCACCACCTTTTAAACGGTGGAGACTGAATACATCATTACTAACGGACTCAGAGTTTCTAGAAGTTATTAAAAAAGATTGGACAACATTTATTGAAACAAATGACCTGCCAGGTATCTCTGCGTGCATTCTCTGGGAGACAGCAAAGGCTGTAATACGAGGCAGAATAATTTCATATTCAGTACATAAAAAGAAGAAAGAAAAAGCACTCGAAACTGAACTAGAACAGAAAATTAAAACTTTGGAATCAGCACATGTTGCCTCCCAAGAAAAACACCTTCTCAATGACCTGAGAAAAAATAAAATTAAATTGCAAGAATTAAGAGACAAAAAAACTCAGTTTTACATACAGAGATTACGCTTGGACAATTTTGAACATAGTAATAAATCAAGTAAATTTTTAGCAAACCAACTAAAACAGAATAAGGAGAAGGCAGCAATCTCTTCAGTTACAGACCCCAATGGGAAGGCAACTCATAGCCTAGGAGAGATAAATAGGATATTTAGGGACTTCTATAAAAAATTATACTCACCTGATATTAATCCAACCAATTCTGAAATAGAAGAGTTCTTAAATAACATCGACCTACCAATATTAAATAATGAACAAATAACGGCATTAGAGTTACCTCTCTCAATAGTGGAACTTCATGATGCACTACAATGTATGCCTAACGGGAAAGCCCCAGGTCCAGATGGATTTCCAGCAGAATTCTACAAAACATTTTGGCCTCTGCTAGCACCACTCTTCCATAGAATGGTTATAGAAATTAAAGAAACTGGCAGCATCCCTCCAAATATGAATTGTGCAGACATTAACCTGCTCCTCAAACCTGACAAAGATCCTGCTCTCCCCTCTAGCTACCGACCAATATCACTTATAAATGCGGACCTTAAAATCATCAGCAAGGCACTGGCTAGTAGAATTGAAAAAGTGACACCTTATATAATACATCCAGATCAAACGGGTTTCATTAAAGGCAGACAGTCCACTAACAACATGAGGAGACTAATTGGCGTAATAGACTACTGCAACATTCAAAATAAGGAAGCCATAATCATGTCATTGGACGCAGAAAAGGCTTTTGACAGGGTCAACTGGAAATTTCTAATGGCAACCTTACTAAAATTTGGATTTCGTGAGAACTTCGTAACCTGGATTAAAATTTTATACAGTTCACCTAAAGCCTGTGTAAAAACGAATGATCAAATCTCCCCAAGCTTCACTCTCAGAAGGGGCACTAGGCAAGGTTGTCCACTTTCTCCATCACTATTTTCTATATTTATTGAACCATTGGCAGCAGCAATTCGGAATAATAATAATATCAAAGGTATTCAAACAGCAAGTATAACCCATAAAATTAGTCTTTATGCAGATGATGTATTACTTTTTCTTCAAAATACACAGGGTTCCCTCAGGGAGATGATAAGAATTATAGATAAATTCTCCTCCATATCAGATTACTCTATTAATTGGAACAAGTCGACTACTCTTCCAATATCTTGTGACTTCCAGTCCAATCCAACTATCCCACTTCAATCTGGGAACATTAGATATCTGGGTATTAACATTTCTGCCAAGCTGTCAGATCTGACGCGATTAAATTATAGTCCGCTGCTTAAAAAGATAGAAGATGACCTTGCACGGTGGAACAATCTACCCACATCACTTCTGGGAAGAGTAGCTACAATCAAAATGATGATCCTACCAAAAATTAACTACATGTTCTCAATGGTTCCGAGTCAACCTCCGCGGACTTGGTTTAAATCATTGGACTCCTTAGTTTCAAAATATCTATGGAAATCCAAACCACCACGAATAAGTTTAAAAACTTTACAGAAATCCAAAAACTGTGGGGGTTTGGAGCTTCCCAATTTCTACAACTACTTTCTTGCCAATAGATTGATATATGTCCTAAAATGGACTACGCAAAATAACTTAGACCTTAACTGGTTGGATATTGAGCAAACTTTCTGTAATGATATTCGAGTCGAGGACCTGCCATTTATCAGTCATATACTTAAACGACATTGCTGTTTTAAGAGCATCAACATCAGCACATCGCTGACAGCCTGGTGGGAATTTCTTAGAATAAACCAAACTTCAGTGGTCCCATGCAAACTGACACCCATCTGGAACAACCCTGACATCCTGTTAAATAAAAAAGTGATAAACTTCCTGGCTTGGCATAATAAAGGAATCAAGCGCCTCGAACATATAATCCAAGACAATTGCATGATATCATTTGACAAAATTACAGAAACTTATAACATTGAGAAAAACAAATACTTAGAATATCTTCAACTTAAATCAATAATACACAATAGATGGTGCCGTAAGCAATTAGATCTGGAGCTTTCACCTAAAATAGCAAACTTCTTAATAACTCCAACTAAAAAACTACTGTCTAGGATTTACGTGCATCTAGCAGAATCTGATACAACTCTCTCACTCCCTACCCACAAATGGGAAAGGGATTTACTTATCAATCAAGACACTAACTTCTGGAGGCAAATTTGCTTGAATACCTTTCGAATGAATCGGAACTCCAACCTGCAGCTTTTACAATACAAAATTTTACACAGAACACACTACACAGGGCAGAGGATGTTCCAGATGGGTATCAGAGATACTGACATATGCCTAACTTGTAAGACGGATGCACCAGATAATTACCTGCATGCTTTCTGGTATTGCACACCGGTCAACGAATTCTGGCAAAGGATTTGTGAAGACTTATCGACACACCTAGGGCATCCCATCCCACCCTCCCCCTCACTCTGCCTGCTTGGGGACCTCACTGACACTAATATGGACATGAATAGATCTTGCATGCTTCTCACAGTACTAACCATTGCTAAGAAAACAATCCTTCTGAACTGGAAGTCAAAAGAGAATTTAAACATAAATCTGTTCAAAAATCTACTCTGGGATCATGTTTCCATGGAGAGG